>NC_091126.1:181079167-181129167 GCF_040183065.1 Periplaneta americana
TACATTGAAGTAATAAAATACCGGTATGCCATTTTAATGCAGTTCAAATATTCATGTTCATATATTTTACTGAAACTGTCGACTTAATTCCATAGAAATTTTACGCATTTATCGAACATGTGGTATTAGTGAAGATGATGGTATGTATACCATGTTTACTCCCCATCGGCCCTTCTTCAGGCAGGTAGAAGTATCTCTTTACTTCTAAATTTCTGTTCTATAACTCCGGTTCAGAAATAGTGCAACAAAAAATTTGTGTAACGTCTTTGCACGTCTCGGTGAATAACCCTCCAGAATTGGTAAAGTGCAATACAACAAAACTTGCCGGTAACATTTATGTTTGATACTTATGATGACCAACTTTCCCCTTCAAATAATCTTCCATCTTTAGTCTTTCCTAATTTTATAAATTGTAGGTATTATTTCAAACATTATTCTCCTGAGCTTGAAAGCCAATGTTTGTGACACACACTGTGCTTACCTCATAACAAAAGAATACGAAGATTGAGTGCGAGTGCATATCATGTAGAATTTGTACAAATGGATTCAAATTTAGGAGGTAACAGAATGTAGTAGATGTTTGATATATAAATGTCGAAACGAGACATCCATATCAAAATGACATTTAATATTTCTGCCTTTCATATATATCAAGCCCCATTGAAATATACTGCAGTCACTTGTAACATGGCTGTTAAATGCTGATAGGCTAGTAATGGGTTCTGTTCCTTGAGGTTATGTTGGTTATTTTCAAAGAAATCCAATAATAATATATTATATTAATTGTGGCAAGTGTTTGTGTTGTAAAAAGAAGGGTATATTACATATATAAATATATGTCTATATTAGCCATTTGTTTCATACCTGAAAAACTATCTCGTGCCATTACTTACGTTGAGTATAAAGGAAATTTAACAGTGAATTTGAGTATGAATTTGAATATTAAGGATATTTCCTTTCAGAAAGTAACATTTAAGGCATCCACGTTATAAGAAATGTGTACAAATTATTATTTCAATTTTTGTTTGCATATTTCTTTGAGGAAAGGAATGTAGGTATTCTTGCAGGAACACCACCATTATTTCGCCCACATTATATACATGCACATGTGTGTAGACTGTCTAAGAGAGAATGAATATCATGATCATGAAATAGTACATTATGCAACGAGCCTATAATGGTAGTAATTAAGATGCTTGTATGAAAATTATGAAACTCGCTTGCACTCGTTTCATAAACATACTCGCGTCTTAATTACTACCATTATAGGCAAGTTTCATACGACTTTTTATGCTCGACCATATTTCTAACTTGAAATTATTCATAAGTATTCATGTTATTCTTATCTGACTGGGGAGCGGAACTGACCTTGTGCAATATCTCTTAAATTGTGAGATGTGCGCAGACGCGAAAGTATTGATTTTTTCCGAGAAAAAAATGTCATTGACCTTGATATAATCTAGAAATTAAAATAAACATTAATCTTGATATAACCTTGAAATTGATTTAGACATTGAAAAACGAGATGACAAATTGAATTTATTTGAATATTATTTACAATTAACGCTAATTATTATGGTAACAGAACATAACTTTCTGCGACAGTATTGGATTTCCAGCCTCCGTGACGTTTCGCTAGTTGTCTTTTGATTGCATATCCGAGAATAATCGATACTTGCGCTTTCATATTGCTACAATGGTGTTTTCTGATTGGTGGAACACCTGAACTTTAATGAGGTCCATTAAAGGGCTGCTAGCAGGTGTATAATTACTACATTTCGGCATGGTCAAGCGTAAAATATTGAACTTTCAGGAATTACAATTCTGTTACAGTTCCAGTACCATAAAAGAGATTCGGGAGTGATTATATTCAGGCCGGGAAATAGATAGGGTATCAAAATGCTTAAACTAAAATGTCATATATTTCTGGCTGATACGCATGTCTATTATCAGGCAGTACACCTCACTTGACGATGTGTGTCAGAGGAAGAACAATAATTGTTTGTATGCATCTGAAGTTTGACTAGTGTAATATGTAGCTAGTTGGCAATGTATGCAATGGAGGGGGAAAGGAATTGGCCACCCTACCCAATATCTCCTGGCCTAGTTGCTTCATAAGTGGTGAATTGTTGGTATCACTTGTGAGGTTCTGACCTGTTTTCGGACAATTCACTAAACAACAACATATTAATAAAAAATTTAGGATTTGTTGTATGTATCCTAAACATACCGGTATTTCATAAATTGGTTAAACAAGCGTTGAGGGACTTCCGCCGATTTTGGAATTGACACCAATCCACTTAGGTTAATTTCAATTAAGAAACACGCCAAACGAATTATCTTTGCACCAAAAACGGATGCTCCCTGGACCAAATTATCATATTTTATAATTATTTGAATGCAACAGAAGTCAGAAGTCAGCGGAAGTTCCTCAACGCTTGTTTCACCCATAAATTTCATAATGATGTTGGTTGGCTGATAAGCAGGATTTGCTTATCTAAGTACAATATAGTGTTAAGTACTATACTACATTTATTAAAAGGTAAACGTTTTCGGCATTATGTTGCCATCTTCAGATCCATAGTTACAAAATTGATCATTCTAAATTCAAGGTTTGTTCTAAAATCTATAAGTAGGGCAGAAAATGTACAATGTGAAATAAGTTAAATATAAATTGTTCAGTGTAAAAATTACAAAAGACGTGACTAGTAGCATTATAATGCGCTCTTCAGATCTATAATTACACACAATATTGATCTGCCAAATGCATGATTTGTTTTAAAATTACGTATGAATGTACAATATAATAGAGTTAAATATAAAATATTCAATGTTAAAATTACTAAGACATGTCTACTAGCTTGATATATAGTAAAGATGTTATACAATATATATATATATATATATATATATATATATATTGTATAACGGTGATTTGGAGGGTGTTGTATGTGTGGATACAGGTGTTGTTTTACAGTAATTAATATGAATAAGTTACATAACGAGTTTGTAGAATTGCTGATTTGTTCATTTAAAATTGGGTTACCTTGGTTAAATGTTTTAGCGATGAAATATTCCTCACAAATATCAATTATGTTATTATTATTTATGACTTTTACTATTTGAAGTGCATCTTTTATGTTTGTTAGCTCATGGCCTTCTTCAATAAGGTGGGTAGCAAATTTTGATTTATCGTGGTTGTACTTAAAATCTGCTATACTATGCTGATTAAATCGGATTTTGAAATTCGTGCGAGCTCGACCAATATATGTTTTGGGGCAGTTTTTGCAATTTAATTTATAGATACCACTATTGAGGTAAGATTCAGTATTATTTATTCGATTAGGTATTCTATTGTTTAATTTGTTATTTGTTCTAGGGGCTATATGGATATGGTTTTTGAAAAAATTGGAAATCCCTCCAAAATAGTTCATTCCATGCCATAATTTTTACAGGTGTTCTTTCAGGTGATAATGTAGTAAATTTCTTCCTGGATAATTTCGATTTTTTTTTTTTTTAACCAATTTTTTTTATTGTTTGTCAAAGTCATTTTTGGTCACCAAATTTAAAATGTAAAGAATATAAGTACATTTTAAATTTGGCGACCGAAAATGGCTTTGACAAACAAACAATAAAAAAATTGGTTAATAAAAGAAAATTTATGTTATGGTGATAATCAGATTCTCCATTTTGTAGATCGAGTTTGCAAAGTATGAGTGTTAGGATTTCAGTTATAATTTTTTTTTTTAAGTTATTAGTTTATGATTTTAGGGTACATTCTCAGAAATTGATTACATTTTTGAACAAATTTCAGAATACATTTCAAAACTTTTATTTATGATAAATACATTTTCCGTCATTTATATATGTAAAAAATAAAATTATTGATGTTAATAATGACTTTACTACCGCATTTAGTTACACACCTACATAATATTATAGAGATTATTCAAAGAAATTGTTCGTGATGTAGTCTACCATTTTTCTATGTGACATTTATTTTGTACTAATTAAAATAAATAAATCAGAAATAAGCAAACACATAACATTCCTATGTCCTTCGAAACTTCATATAGCACCAGAGTTGTTAATGATATCAAATACTATTTTTCAGATATTTATAAAGCAGGTCAATTTTAAACACATGGAACATTTTAAGGATGTTAGAAAGAGGACATCATGTAGAGTGCAAGTTAGAAAAGCAAATTGCAACAAACCGCAGGATCATAACACAAGTCCTGACTAGAAATGCAGTCATTAATATGAATACTGGCAACATCATCATATTCATTCTCTCTGTCTGTCTGTCTGTACCATTTGTTGTACTTATGCAACTTGGAAATAATATAAAATGAAACAATATATATTATACAATCACTGACACGTATTAGAGAAAGAATACGAAGAGGAATATATGTACTCCCTGTTATTATATTTCGTAACTACAAAAGAGTTCCTCTACCATTTCCTGGTGAGTCTGTTGCTGTCAGGAGAAAGTGAGCATCATCACAGTGGTGCAAAGGTAGATCAGAAGAGTACTTGTCATATTATGAATGTAATAAATATATTTAAGTTGTTTGCAGTTTAATGGGTATTATAAGATAGTAAATGGTACTGGATTAAACTTTGATATTCAATCGATATGTATATATAATATTACTTTAGTTGACTCACTGAAGCACAGAATTAGGGCAAGTTGGATGTTTTTCTTTTTTTTTTTTTTTTTTTTTCCTTTTTTTTTTTAAGTGTGAGTTAAACCTACTTGTTCTGTAACATGTGTCATTGTTGGTGTCCTAAAAGCTGGCTGTTTGCTTTTCTGTGTCTGTATGGATGTTCCGTGTACTAAGATGTAGTACAAAGGTGAATAAAATAGTTTACTGTACTTTATTTTATTTTATTCACATATAATATATGAGTACGGTTTTGATTTTAGCAAACACTTCAGGACCTGAATATAAAATTGTTGTTTACCAGCACTTCGCTGAATTAGTTTCCTACTTTGTCACATTTGTCGTGTTCCCGGACAAAAAATAAATGTCACTTTAATTTTAATTTACACTTTATACACAACGTTTTAAGTTATTATTGAATCTCCTTAAGAAAGGACAGCCCTCAAAGACCACTGCAGGTAGGTCATTCCAATCATTTATAGTTCTATTTAAAAATGAGAATATACCTTCATCTCTTTTCTGTTTCCTACATTTGATTTTAAAATCATGATCGTTCTTACCATAGTACGTTGGCTTCTCTAACCGAGCCGTTATGTCTACCCATGCTTTCTGACCTAGATATGTTCTATACAATGATGTTATTCTAGTTTTTTTTACGTTTGTTTTCCAATGTTTCTCATTTAAGTTCTTTTATCGTATCATTTCCGTCTTCTCTTTTACCTTTAACAAATTTAGCTGCCCTATACAGGATTCTTCCTAAGGAATTTATTTGATATGGTCTCACACGTAGAAAGAAGTGGATTGTGCATACTTACGAAGCATGGATGTTGCTGCCTTGCCGTATCCAAGTGGTGGGTTCACTGATAGCCCCAATAGCAAAAAATGGCATCATCTCGTAAATGGTTAATTTGTGAATCCATGTTTACTGCTTCTCTTCGTTTTTACTTATCCCTAAATCTTTGACCATCACTTTTGAAACACTCTGTACAAAAGCAAATCCTCAGCCTAGCCACTGGCATAGCTGACTGAGGCTGCACTTGGGTGTGGTTTCGAATCCCACTTGGGATGACTACTGGGTTGGTTTTTCCCATCTGTAAGAGGAATGTCAGGAAGTCCCATGACGAATCCTTGGACTCATCTCGCTAAATGCCATTTTACTATCATCAATTTCACCGATAACCAAAATAAGACTTCTGGCCGTGGTATGTTCTGAACAGAGTTAAAAAAAAAAAAAAGCAGTTTTTGTCCGTGACTCATTGTATGGAAATCATTACGGTAGACTCTTGCTAATCCAGCCATTCCTTGTACTGAGTAGTACAGGGCCAAAAGTAGAGAGAGTGCTGAGAATGAACAAAGAATTTTCTTTAATTCTTAATTAAATTTAATGATGTAAGTAAGTTGCACCTTCACTTCTATATTGAAACTAGAATGTTCCACACATGGTAGTGTGTTACGCCTAATAACTCGTTACGTTAATAACTATGCCCCTTCTATGCTACTACTATTATTATAGGGTTGCCAACTGTCCGGAATTTTTCCAGATTGTCAGGAAAAAAGTCCTCTATGTAGGAAAAGAATTAAATTGTTTTCAGGATGCTTAATGTCCGGAATTGTTTTCATTGCAATATTATAATCTGAAATTTCATATTGATATTTCATTATTAGAGATCCATCGTAGTTTGCAATGGCTACCAAAGACATTTTATAATTATATGATATACTTTTTGATGAATAGAAGCAAAGAGTTCGTAAGTATAAAAAGATCTTCGGATAGAACACAGAAGCGAATTCGTGGTGCTCATTGGTGACATGGCTTGGTAGTAAATCAGCATTTGAATAACTTGAGTGATTCTGATGTGCATCTCTTTAAGAGGGAAACACTGAATGTGACTATTTGCAAAAATGGTTTGATTACTATTCTTCACTTCTTAAGAAAGTCACTTTTCTAAGTCTTAATGATACTTTCGCATTCAGTGTCCTTGCTGAAATTGTGAACATATTGCATGTTAATACAGAACTGGACTTTGAAAACCGTGATGCATTGTACCGAGAATATTACCTATTGAAGGAGATGATGCCGATATTGAAAGACACTGGGACACTGTTTTGAAGACACGTAGTGTGCCAAACTTAAAGAAAATTGCTGAACACATACATGCTCTTCCAATTAGCAATGCTCACGTGGAGCGAGTTTTTTTTTACATAAATCTCTGAGCTGACAAAAGGAATCGAATGAGGCCAGAACTTGTAAAATCAGAACTCTTAGTAAAGACGAACTTTAACACGTCAAGTAGAGAATTTTTTTATTATATTTCAACAAACAAAGAACTAATAAACACAAACAAAGGAAGCGACAAGTATTCCTTCGAACAATTTTAATGAAGTTAGTGTAGAGACATAATACTTACAATCCCTGTGCTTTTCAATGTGTACAGACTTATGGCATGTTCTCTAATATGGAGTACACTGCTACAACCAAATAATAACACGAAGGCAATTCATATTGATTAATTGAGCGTCAAAATACAAGTGTATTTACACAGAAATTCTTTATAAGTTTATGTGCGTTTTTATTTTTCTTAATGGGTCCTGAATTTCCGTCCTCTAATGTTGGCAACCCTGTGCTATTACTAATTAAAAACAGTTCCAGTTGGCCATCCTACCCCATTAGTTCCCTCATAAGTGGTGTCTTGTTGGTCTCACGTGTGAGGTTCGGACTTGTCTTCAGACAGTTGCCTGAACAACAACAACAGTGGCAATAACAATTAATACAAATTCAGACTAATAATATACCCATATAATTGTATTTGCTTAGAAGTTAATGGCTGTCCACCAAATCTCTGAGTTGTTTGAAGAAGAATAGTGTATGTACTATGCCACTGAAAGTGTACAAACTTCGACGTTGTCAATGGATGCCCCTAGCATCTCTGTCACTCCCCTCCTGTGCCCCTCTGCCGGCTGCTTATCACCATCATGAACGTCCCCTCACTGGACATAGATTTAATTTGGTCGCATAGTATACACTGGTACAAATTCCTGGAAAAATATTACTGTAGAAGTGACAGGAAGTACACTAGAAGGAGCTGGACAATTGAGAGGTCAGATTACTGGGTAGGATAACGAGATCAAAATTTAGGAAAGCAGAACATTTGCTGGAAAAAGCAGGACATTGTGAAAAAAAGCCTGGCATTTTAAATCTTCAATGAAAAATAAAAATTTATTCACCTCGCTGTCTGGTTTAGGTCTTCACTGTTTGTTCAGACCCAGAAAAAAAATGAACCACCTAATTTTACTAAGTTCCAGATACAACACATTGCGCATGTGCAGTAAACAAGAGTGCCTAAATGTATGCTACTTGTGGACAGTCTTGCGAAACTTATTGCCTACTTTCAGGAGGACTGCTACCAAGACTCGGCCTACATTTTATTTCTGTATCTGTACTTATTAGAAGACGTAATTTTCATCATCAAATTTGGTTTTTGCAATAAATAACTGTGGAAATCATTACAAGTAAATTGTTTAAAATTGTACTGGACAGTTACAATACCCTTCACTGTGTCAACCAAGAGTCGATTTCTCTCATCAGACCACTGTGTGCTTATCGAGGAAAATACCCTTTCAAAATTTGCATTGTGTGACACGATAGAGAGGAAAACTGGCACACAATCAGCAACTCATGTTTAAAGTTTTTGGGAGACTTTCATTGGTACAAATTCATGTTCTAATCTATTTTCAAGAGACTTTGAGTTTAGAATTTGTGCAACATCCAATAAGCGATTATGTCCTTTTTCAAGAGATTTTATTTTAGAATGAAATACATTCAGAAGTGAGCTTATAAAAGAAAGAAAAAGTTCTGAGAAGTCATTATTAAAAAATTGTTGTAGCATATTCGGAACACTACCCTCTGACAAAAAGTATGATTTCAAAGCAGGATACAAATGCAGGTCATATTGTTTGTCATGAAAGAGGGAAAAAAGGAAGCATTCGGAAATTTAGAATAATCTGTGTTACGTTAGCAATTGGTTTATTAGGTTTACATTTAGCTGGAGGTGGTGCAGTATATTCATCATCATCATCATCCATAGCGCTACAGCCCGGATCGGGCCTCGGCTTCCTTAAGAATTCTTCTCCATTGGTCTCGATCTTTAGCCACCGTCCACCAGTTCTTCACTCCAAGCCTCTTAATGTAGTCAGGACTTTTAGTGCACCTGGTCTATACAAGGATAATACATTCCACGTGCCAATCTTGGTGCAGTATATTACAAGATCTTAATAAGTATCAAGACATAGCCATTCTTATTCTTTGAATAGCTGGGAAAAGTCTCAGCCGTCATGATTTAGAATGGTATAGCAACTGTTGATAATTGATGTCCAGAAAATCACAAAACTCTTTTTTCAGTGTGTACAGTTTACACTGAAAAAGAGTTGAACATTTTCAAGACTATAAACTCAAGATCTAAGGGCATCCTATTAGATCACTGGGTACACTTTTATTGAGGATGGCAAAAACATTGTTTCCAGAGGTACCCGGTAGGTCTATTAATCCCTCCAAACTTTACGTTTGCATTGTCCCCACAGAATGAAATGCAAGTTGTGACTTCCTAACTAATTAATTAAAACATCTGATATGGTTTGAGCAGTTTCATTCTCACAATTCTCGAAATCGAGAATTTTCGAGACAATAGCTGTTTTCCAGTCAAAATACTGTTCCATGCTCGGAAATAACTTTTGCATATTTCCTCCATCTCTACAGTATTGCTTGTTTGTTATTTCATTGGCAATTTCGTTTTCTATCAGCCACATGTATTTCCTGTTCTTATTTGTAAAGTCTGTTCATTTTGCGTCATGGTTCATTTAATCATATGTTTCCTTTCTTTCTCGATCCTCTATATTAAAACTTATATAAAGTTTTATGAAAATTTGTCGTATAGAAGTGAAGTTATTAATTTTGTCCAATAATTGAAAACCCCCAAAGAAGGTGTAGTTTCTCTTGCCCGAACGTAATATTGAGAGTATGCACATAAAAATAATATGCTACTAATAGTAAAATTACTATATAAAATTTTATGAAAATCTGTCAAATAGGAGTGAAGTTATTCTGTCCAATTACACCCCCCTAAGAAGGGGTAGTTTCTCTTGCCAAACGTAATGAGTATTTGCACATACAAATAATATGCTACTAATAATAAAATTACTACATAAGGTTTTATGAAACCCTGTGAAATAGGAGTGAAGTTATTAATTTTATCTAATTACATCCCCTAAGAAGAGGCACTTTCTCTTGTCCAAACATATTGAGAGTTTTCACATAAAAATATGCTAGTAATAATTATTATAATACAGGAATTACTATACAAAATTTTAAGAAAATCTGTCAGTGAAGTTATTAATTCTAATTACACCTAAGAATGGATAGTTTTTCTTACCCAAAAATACTGAGAGTTTTCACAGAAGTAATATGCTACTAACGGTTAATGTATAAAATATTATGATAATCTGTCAAATAGGAATGGGGTTATATATTGTCCAGATAAATTTGCGTTTTTAACCACTATGGAATGCGATGGTGCTCCGATCACATTTTTACCTCCGAGAAAGACCTAGTATGGGTACTCAATTTGATAGAACACTGAGTGAACCTCAGGGCTGTTCTGGATTTGGCAATGAGAGAATCCTGTCACCACCCAGGATCGAACCCGGATCTTCCAGTTCGTAGCCAGTTTACTACTAACTGAGCTATCAAGCTGCCCATTCTATGTGTGATAATGTTCATTTTCAGGAGAGGCTGCAGTTCCTGTGTTATGGAAATTTCTTGAACAGTGGCCAAACCCTGAGTCTGTAAACAGAGCAGCATAGGATGAACTTGCTGCAGTTGGTTTCCACAGAAGACGTGCTTACGTCATCAAGTGAATGACAAGTAAGTACAGTAAAGTATTTCTTGGTTTAGTTGATCTTTATGTTGTGGAAAATTTATTTTTGGAATTATTTGTAAAGCTGAATTCATTTATCTCAGTTATTGGATGAAGGGTGTGTGAGAATTATAGCTAGCAGAGGTGAATCTTGACGAGAACGAAAAATGGCTGTTAAATATTGCCTTAGGCCTGCTAATTCATGGACAAAGATCTTCTAGATGCCATAAATCTTTGATATGCCATTTTATTTTCCTTTGAAAGGAACACTGCAGAAGATTTTTATTACCCCTATTCTAGTTGAAGAGAACAGGACAAAAGTAATTACATGAAAGAAATTCTAGATACGATTAAACAAAACCACATGGCGATTCTAAAATTTAAGTTTGAAACAATTTGCTGCTCAGTGTGACTAAAAACACAGATAGCCTACCTGCAGGTCTCGCACAGTGCAAATCTTGTCTTTCCAGTATTTCAGGAATGATTGGACATTCTAAAGTGGGTTGTAGCAGAAAAATACAAAGTATAGGTGACCTTCGGTTCAGCCGAGGCGTCAGCAGCACTGTGGTGCTAAATGTACAGAATGGCCTTCAGCACCGGCCACATATGAAATGCTACTACATCCGCGCAAAGCGTGCAGCATGGGCCATCCTGCACTACCTCAGCTGAATCGAAGGTCGCCAAGATATTTGTCAATCAGTATATTGTCTAAAGTTACTGTCATGAATAACGTATATAAGGTATGTTAATAGTCCAAGGTAACTCAGTATGCCACAATTGTTTGGACAAATATTTAGGTCTGGGTAATAAATTGAGTGACAGTGAAGAAACAGCTGTCGATAGTGACGACCATATAGCATTTCAACGGATCAATTATATAAATATGCACAGTTAGAACAAGAAATATATAATGCAAATTGAAAAGCCATAGGACAATTTGGACATGAATATTTATATCATGGTAATATACATGCAGGTATTGGTGCTTTAGGATTAGGAATTAAATATATAGCTGAAAATATTATATCAATACAATATCCCAAAAATCTCATGCCTGTGACACTGAAAAATTGGGCCGCCATAAGAAATATAAATAAATATCGTGTGTAGAAGGGTAAAGGTAAGAGTAAACGACCTTAAGTTACTCAAGTAGAAAAACTAACATTGTACGACTACAATTCCTGGCAAGACGACTGGAATGCAGAATTATGTCATCTACCCAATTACGATTCTGATCAAGGACCATCAAATGCCAAGCGAACTCGCCCTAACAGCGGAAGTGATAACAACATCTTATATGCTCCAAGATACCAGCAACGTTGTGCATCCTAACACTTTTTGTTTTAGTGGTGGTGATGTTCCCAATGATACTATAGGACAAAATAATCAACATATCGAGTACTGCGCTCCGTGACCAGGTGGACAACATTTTACTTGTTCACAGTGTTATTGTTTCACAACGTGCGCTATTTGCTGATTACGAATGTTAAAAAATTGTTCAAAATTAATCATTTTGTAGTTGTCACAAAATACTTCCCCCCCCCCATTGTTACTGTTATTTAAATACCTTGGTATTGCTAGGGTTTAATAGTGATGTAGTTGTAGTGCAACAACCTCAAGCACTCACGACCAACCGAGTAAAAGCTTCAACTGATTGGTTATAAATACTCGACTCACTCCATGAGCTTGAGCAAATTATTACCTGGCTGCCTTCTTCACAACCAAAGGCTGATTTGTACGTATTTATTAACACTACAATTGGGTATACACCCAGTGGCAGTGATATATAATATACAATAATTACAATTACATGAAATAAAATAAAATAAACCTAAATGAAATAAAATAAAATACTCGTAAATCTATAAATAGTAGATGCAATAAACCTAGGACTATAATTAAAAACTATTCTATAATAACGCCTACAATAAGCAAAAGTAAATCTAACTTATAAATACTTCTATTTCACCCAACTATTACCAATTTAAATAATTACATATCACCTTAATTAATTACATGCCAACTTAATTACATATCACCTTCATTTATTTACATATCAACTAAATTACATATCATCTTAATTAATTACATATCAACTTAATTAATTATATATCAATTCAATTAAGTACATGACACAACTTAAATAATTACACTGCACCTCCAATTACATTTTCAGTCTAATCTTCTTAACCTTTCCTTAAATGTATTGATTTTAAGAGGACCACCCTGAAAGATTGCCGCAGGTAAGCTGTTCCAGTCTACTATTGTGCGGTTAACAAAGGAAAATTTTGCCACGTCCGTTCTTTGTTTTCTACACTTATACTTCCTAATATGATCAGCCCTTCCTAAGTATGATGGTGTTGCTAATCTAGCATTGATATCGGTCCATGCTTTGTGTCCCATTTGTGCCTTAAACAGTGCGGTGAGTCTGGTTTTTCGTCACCTTGATTTGAGAAGTTCCCACCCTAAGTCTTTTACTATCTCCTCACCATGTCCCTTCCCCATTTTGACATATTTTGCTGCCTTGCATTGGACCTTTTCTATTGAATCGATTTGGTTTTGTCTGTACAGATCCCAACCTACTGCTCCATATTCCATAATTGGGCGAACAAGGGTTTTGTACGCTAATTCTTTTGACTTTCAGTTAGATTTCTTCAGAATACGCATAGAGAAATGTAGTGCTTTCCAGGCTTTCCTTGTGGTATTAGTGATTTGTTACAAGTGCTCACTTGTGGCACTGATGTACCATTCAGCTGATATCCGAGACAAATTTCTTTATGCGTTCTACAGAAGGATATTGACTTACTTTTACTGACATTGATTTTCATTTTGTTTTCTGTCGTCCAGGTTTCAATAACGTTAAGATCGTTTTGTAAGGCGGCGATATCGGATTCATCATTAATTTGTCTATATATTATACAGTCGTCCGCAAATAACCTTATCTGAGACGTAGTATTTCTATTTATATATATAAGAAACAATAGAGGTGCAAGGACCACCCCTTGAGGCACGCCTGATGTTACATTTCCTAGTTCCGATATTTCTTTTCCTAGTCTGAACTTTTGGGTTCTGTTCTCTAAGAATTTATTTATCCATCTTACTACTCGATTATCTATTGGAAGTCTGCTTAGTTTCTCTAAAAGTTTTTCGTGAGGCACTACGTCGAAAGCTTTAGCGAAATCGATCACAACTCCGTCTATTCTTCCCCCCCCCCCCCATCAACTTCATCGGATAAATCTTGTATTAAGGATGTGATTTGACTTTCGCAAGAGTATCCTGGTCTGAAGCCATGTTGATTTTTGTTCAGTCATTCGTTATTTTCTAAAATGTTGCGAACATATTGTGTTACTAGATGTTCCATTATTTTGCAGATAACTAATGTGAGACTGACAGATCTGTAATTGTTCGCATCACATTTGTCTCCTGCTTTATATATGGGGATTATGATAGCCGATTTCCAGTCGTCTGGGATACTACAATTATTTATTGATATATTAAAAATTCGCATTAAGTACGGGATCATGGCTTCACCTCCTAACTTTATAATTTCTGTGGGAATATCGTCTGGTCCGCGCGATTTTCGGTTTTGTAGTTTCTTTATTCTGTTCCGAACATCTTTAGCCGTTATTTCGAACATCTCTGTGCATTCATTTTCATCGATTGTAATCTCTCTTTCCTTTTTATTGAAAATAGAAATAAATTTTGAGTTTAGTAAGTCTGCTTTTTGTTTGTCCCCTGTAATTATTTGGTCATTAGTGTCTCTCAAAACTGGTATTGATTCCCGATTTCCCCTTCTTTTGCCTATGTAATTATAAAACCTACCCCAGTTATTTTCACCTTCTTTCAATAAATTTTGCAGGTAGTTCGCTTCTGCCTTTTTCTTTTCTCTTTCTAACTGTTTCGTAAGGTCCTTGAATTTCTGGTAATTTTCTAAGCTCACATTCTTTTTGTTGTACACTCGCCTAGCCCTTTTCTTAACTTGTCTGACATATTTTGTATAATATTCCGGGTCTGAATTACTTTTTACTATTTTGTATGGCATGTATGTGGAGGTGGCCTCGGTTAATATTCGTTTAAAATTTTCCCATACTTGATCCATGTTTTTGCCCTCGTCTAAGAATTTGTTATGTTGATCTATAAGGTAACCTTGCAAACCGTTTATGTCTGCTTTGTTATACTGCCATATTTTCCTAGTGATATCTATTCGGACATTTGTCTGATGCCAGTTTAACTCGAGTTGAACACTGTTATGATCACTGATTCCAGGTAATACTTGTGAAGAATAAAACTAACCCAGGGTTGTATCAAGAAGACATCTATAATGATGTTTTTTTTTTATATTTGACTTATTTTACATTAAATTGTAATTGTATATATTTGACCATGTCTATGCATACATTATGCCATCGACAATAAAGTTCTATCTATCTATCTATCTATCTATCTATCTATCTATCTATCTATCTATCTATCTATCTATCTATCTATCTATCTATCTATCTATCTATCTGTCTGTCTGTCTGTCTGTCTGTCTGTCTGTCTGTCTGTCTGTCTGTCTGTCTGTCTGTCTGTCTGTCTGTCTGTCTGTCTGTCTGTCTGTCTGTCTGTCTGTCTGTCTGTCTGTCTGTCTGTCTATGTATAAGGTTATTGTTTCTTGTAGGTTCATTTGTTACTTGTGTAAATCCTTGCTCCCATACCAGGTAATTAACAAAGGTTTGTGAAAGGGTGTTTGTCTCTACCTGACCATTCCAGTTAACTGCGGGTAGATTTAAATCCCCTGCTAACACGACCTTCCGTTCTAACGGTATTGAGGAAATCTTTTCTTGTAACTTACTCAAAGTAAATAAGTTTGTTTCGTTCGGAGGCCTATAGCATGCTATTATATCCCACTTTTCACCATTGTATTTATTATTGATTTGTACTGCTATAATTTCTGCTTCTGCATGTGACCATAACAAGCTGCTGTCTATACCTGTTTTAATACAAACAAATACTCCTCCCCCCCTGGCATCTCTATCTCTTCTGTAAATCCTATAATCATTCCTGCATATTTCCGCATTGTATATGTTACTGTGAAGCCATGACTCCGTACCTATAATTATCTCCGGATTGTAGATATCAACTAAATTCCAAAATTCAGTTATTTTATTTACTACACTTCTGCAGTTAACCTGTAGCAACCTTAACAGATTGGTCTTCACCTGTTCGCTGTTCGGCTCCGCGTTGTCCCATCTTCATTGCTGCCTCCTGTCCTCTCTCGTTGTTGCCGCCACCCTAGCAAAGAGAGCCCCCATCGCCACCGTCCCTCTCCGGTTCAGGTGCACCCCGTCCCGCCCAAAATCTCTGTCATCCAGCCACGAGTTGCTTTCCACGTACCGTGTTCCCAGCTGCTCCGCAACCCACTCGAACGCCTTGTTTGCCCGTCCCACCTTCCTCCAGTTCATGCCACGACGCCTGACAATACCGCTGATGATGATCTTGTGAGCTTTCATGAGAATGCAGAGACCTTCTGTGAATCCACTTACTGGTAGACGAGTCCAAGTATGTTGAAATACAGATGCTGCATTGCATGTCGCTAATAACATGGTGAGTCGACACGTGGTTCCTCTACAGCAGTGGTTACCAACTCAGCTGCTCTTTGGAGGCAGTAAGTGCGCCCACGAGCGAGCAAGCAAGCCAGATGTGTGCAAGATTCCAAAGTTATTGGAAGGATAGGAGGAGACATTTGTCATGCGATAACTTGAAGGAGGGACAGCAATATTATAAATTTATAGTGCACATATTGCCAAGCAGGCTGCAGAATTTGGTGTACTTGAGAGTCTGAATGATCATCAATCAGGGTAACGAATGTAACTCTATGAAGATTGCTGTAACAGACTGAGCACTGTAAAGTTATATTTATTTATTCTCCCAAACAACACTAGCCTATGCCTAATTGTGCAAAACAGAATACATAAATTCGTTAAGTCTGAGGATAAAAAAAATATTATAGCTATGTAAAATCACAAATTTTAATGAAATGGCGTGCACAAAAGTTGATAAAGCAATTTTGTATAGAGTATGTTGTATTGATAGGCCAAATTTCTTCAGGTACAAAAATCAGGGAGTGGCCGCTTATCAAGGGATGGAAAATTCTACTAACCCAGTATAATGAGTCAGGCTTATAAATAAATAAATAAGTAAATATAAAAATAAGGGAAACACGTATATACTGTGGGGGTGTGCGCGTGGGTACAGTAAATGAATAAATAAATAATAGGTATTATGAAGAGGAGAATTAAACGACTGATCTGTGCCCAGGAGCCAGTTCTCAACTGTTCTGTCTGCTGGTACTCATGACTGAGTGACGTCACTCTTTTCCTCCTCCTCTTTACTCTGTCAACTTTTCGTACTCCCTCTTTTGTTGTTTTATTTTATTTCACTTCACCCTCTTCTCCTTCACTTTTTCCATTCCTCCTCCTTTCGTCTTCACCCCCTTCACTTTTCTCATCTCTTTTCTTTATTTCCTGCTCTTTCACTTTCTAGTTATTAATGTTTCCCTTTTCTTTTCCTTCCACTTTCCTCACCTCCTCCTTTGTCTTCTTTTCTATTTCATCTTCTCTTTCTTCTGATGATGTTCGCTAGAAACATGAAGATATTGCATTTCTCCAGCTGTAACATTGTTATTGTTTGCAGGTCATATCCTCGGCTAGATGCTTGGGCTGCCTGAATACGATGTTTCCTGCAACTCGCAGCTACTTGCAGCGACTGTCCTGCTGGCATCACTCAGTGCGAGGCTTTAGCCACACACCAAGAGTAACAGTGTGAGGAGAAAACAAGCAGTTTATGTTTTATTAATTATGTAAGTTGTAAGTCATGAACATTGTAATTGGCCTTTGCCTGTTATGTTGAAGGCTGGAAGACAAAATAAAAACGTGATAAAATAAAAACCGATGCTATTTATTGTTAAATAATTTGTATATGAAGGGCTATTAGAAAAAAGGGGGAATGTCCATTTTTATTGCTTTTGAGATAATAAGGTTTTAAAGTTTAAATCTTTTGTACTTTTTTATAAAATGAGTTTTTATTTTTAAATTTATTTTCATTTTATACCTTTATCAAATATACATATCTGGAACAGTATATCATAACTTTGATACACATTTCTTATTAGTTAAATAAAAAATAGAACCCAAACTCACATTTTGTTATGTTAAAAATGGGGAATGTTCGTGTATATTGCATTATTGAAGAGTGAATGTTGTTTAATTGTTAGAAATCACATTAACTATATAAACTTAGCATGGAATGAAATTAATTTTCTTATCAATTCTGCAATGCTTGGGAAAAGTGGCATAAGTGAATTTCCATAATTTTTTTTATTACTTTATTGAGAACTTACGGAACATCTAATCGCTTGGGAAAAGAGACATAAGTATTTCTCCCATTAGAATAATTCATAGAAAAGAAAGTCAAATTGACATTAACCAGTGTGAAAACAGTTTTTTTCCTTCTAATGTAAAATTAACATTTTTTACTTGTGCCACTTTTTCCGAGCAATACAGAATTAATATCACATTTTTCACACCGATCAATCCTTTCTCGGCAATTTTTCATAGAATCCTCTTGCTTCCTCTCCACAGAATTTTTTCAGTTGTTGAATATCCTTGTACCTCTCCTTTGAAACTGGCAATGGACGTAAAAAGAGAAGAACAGAACGAAATATTGAGAGCATGAAATGTTTGCAATAACTATTCTCGTTTTTATTTCAATGAAAAAGTTTCATTTACCTTTGTATGTTTTTTCTGGTAAGATGAACTCTTTGCAATAGCTATTGCCTCCCGTTCCGAACATTTTTCACTGTTTATTCGAGCTGCTCTTTTCCTTGTATAGAAAACATCGGCCTTTAATTGATAGATTCTGTTGGCTGTGGTAAAATACTGTATTTTCTTTTCAACTAATTTATGTTCATTATCAGACACTGGAACATTAAGTAATTTTTTCTTCAGAGATTCAAGTTCAGTTACAAACTCATCACATACACTACAGATGTCAGTTCTGGGATAACCAAACTTTATGTTAAATTTTTCATTAAACTTCTAATAAGAAACATTCAGATTTGGATACCGCTCTCTGAAGTATTTATGCATCTTAGTGACATTCAAATCCTCTGGAAGATATATGCGTTTGAAATCATGTAAACTATGATGACTCTGTCTCCCTTTATATGATGAAGTATGATCACACACGGCTTTCAACGTATCCTTACTTAGACGATTTTTTCTGTTTTTGTGACTATCTTGGCGATCTTTGGGTGAGACTCTTTCTTTCAAGTACCTCTGAATTACTTCTCGCCTCTTCTTGGTAATTCCATGCACCGACACAAAAGCTTTGCTGCATACAGGGACTTCAATCACTGCATTCTTCCTCTTAACCCGTACCTTGTAACCATAAGAATTGTCTTGAAATGTAGCTCTTCCTCCTCTTCCTCAGGTTTCCTAGGCCTTGTGCGTTTTATTGAGTTTACTGCAATAAGTCCACTAAGATACGAATTTTATTCATTATGTGTTAACTTGTTGAAATTTTTAATATTCTGCTCTCTGTCAATTTTCGGTATAACTTGAAAGCACTTATCTTACACATTTACAATCCTCACCATTCTCATTGCTCTGAGCTAGGAGTTTTTTTTTTTTTTTTAACATCAGTTAATCTACCCAGTCTAGGTCGTTTCTTGATCTGCGTAGATTTTGCCTGGCTTTCCTCACTACTGGAAGACATTTTTCACAAACTTCTACGTTGAACTTTAATAGCTCTGTAATACTGTGTAACTAACTCACATTTAAACATTAAGCCAAACTCCACGGTCATTTAAACGAAACAAAATAATGTGTACGTTGTTGAAGCATCTGGAAAGAATAATTAGCTTAATTATAATTACAAGATTGCAACATTTACAACATATCGTACATCAATGGACATTCCCCCCTTCTTCAGTATAAAACTTTGGACATTCCCCCCTTCTTCAATATAAAACTTTGGACATTCCCCCTTCTTTATAAAAAGTAGAAAAGCAACAAGACCTGATATATTTGAGACCGTGCACGTTATTGCTTGGAAACGTTAGTGAAACAAAATACATCGAATAAAGAAACCAATGGTGCTAATATCTCAATTTTCCACAAAAGTGGACATTCCCCCTTATTGCTAATAGCCCTTCATATGCATTCTAGAAGAATGGGAGTTTTGTCCAAAGTAGACCTCAATGTGCCCCCATTGCGAACATGACGCAGTTCCTATCTAGAGGCTAATTCCTCCCATGTGTGGTCTTAACATAGCAGGGATAACTTTCTCAATAGCTGAGAAAATCTTTGCTCTGAGATTATGAAATCCCTTTTTGCTGTACATACACATCGTTCTTTACGAAATCCCAGACAAAGAAATGGGGTGGTGTCAGATCTGAGGAATCTGTAGACCACATAATTGGCTCTCCTCTACCACACAAGTTAACCAATATTTTCTAACGATATGTTGATATGTTGTGTATAGCATAGCCATCTCTGTGCAGACAGCCATGTGAGACTTTTCTTGGGACTTGCTTTCAAGCAGTTCTGACAGCAGAAACATGCTTACGGCTACCAGTATGTCGGATACTAACAGACCCAGTTCCTTCAAACGTGCGAAACCTTAACATTATCGACTTGTAACTCACAGCTCTCCAAACACTGTAGTCTCGTTGAACAGACGTTACACTTTCAAATTTAGCAAACCACAAGACACTAAAATTTAAATAAAATAAATTGAATAAAATGAAATAAATTAGAATAAAATAAATTAAAATAAAATGAAATAAATTAAATTTAAATAAATGCAATGAAAATTAAATTACATTAAAATAATGTAAATTGAACTAAATTAAAAAAAAAAGAACATTAAAAGAAAATGAACTAAATTAAAATAAAATAAATAAAGTGAATGAAATTAAATTAAAATAAATTTAATAAAAAAATAAATGAAAGTAAAGTAAATTGAATCAATAGAATAAAATAAATTAAAATAATAATGAAATTTTAACTTTCCAAAACAGACTTTACAGAAAGAGAATGAAGGGGCTCAGACACCCGCGATTTCCACTGTAGCATCCCTGCATGTTTACTACTAATCGCCAGTAAAATCAAGCAAATCCATTGCACGTTTTCCTATCCTTATTCTTTGCCTACCTAAAATGTTTGTCTCAAATCTCCGGAAATAATGGCCATAACGAGCAACGGGGTGCTGTGTTGTATTCCCCCTTGGCTCACTCCCAATACAGTAGCATCAAAATGAGAATCCCGAACACACGCCGATTTTCGAGAAAAAAATACCAAGACTTTATTATTAGTAAACCCATACTCTGCCAACATTCTCGCCACCATAACTCCACCGTGTGTGTAGCAAAAACAAAGCTGAGAAGTGCGGAGAATAGAGCTCCTCGAACTCTATCTGTAGTGTAAAGGGAAACCCTCTGCCCCCCAGGTATATGGACGGTAGAGACTGGCCAAATTTCAAAAAATGGTAATTTTGACTTTCCAAAACAGGCTTTACTCTACACAAGGAGAACGAAGGGGCTCAGACACCCGCCCTTTTCACTGTATCATCCCCGCATGTCGAGGAATGGGATGCGGTGTTGTATTCCCTATTGACTCACTCCGAGTACAGTAGCATCAAAATGGGAATCCCGAACACAAGCCGATTTTCGAGAAAAAATACCAACCCCTATTTTGCCAACATTCCCGCCGCCATAACTCTGATTTTGGAGAAAAAAATACCAACCCCTATTCTGCCAACATTCTCGTTGCCATAAGTCCACCGTATGTGTAGCAAAACGAAATCTGATATCTGCGGTGAATAATAAATTGAAATAAGGTAAAATAATTTAAATGAATTGAACAAAAATAATTTATTGATTAAATGGCGATCTTACTCGTGTTAATTATGTAAGCATGTGCGGCTTACAGCTGTTTCGGTGCTACTTGACATCATCCTCAGAGCCTTCTGTGTCTCAGCGCCATCTCAACTTCGCTGCCTGTTGTGTGAGTGTGTTCTTGTGATGAAGAGTTGTGTCAAATAGTGTGTGTGTTCTGAAATTGATCTGTGTGTTGAGAATTTGATTAGGGTGTGTTTCAGTGTGCCTGTATATTTCATATTGTTCTAGTGTGTTGAGTTTTTGGTTTTTGGGTTGTATGTGTAGGATTCTCAACACACAGATCAATTTCAGAACACACACCCTATTTGACACAACTCTTCATCACACGAACGCACCCACACAACAGGCAGCGAAGTTGAGATGGCGCAGAGACACAGAAGCCTCTAAGGATGGTGTCAAGTAGCAACGAAACAGCTGTAAGCTGCACATGCTTACGAGTAAGATCGCCATTTAATCAATTATTTATATTCAAGTGTTAAAAGTAGTGTACGAAAGATTCAACATGGAAAAATAAATTAATATAAATTAATTTAAATATGAATAAATAAAATTAAAAAAATAAAATATATTAATTTAATATAAAATAAATCGGAATAATTTAAAATAAATCACGTTAACTTAAATCAAATTCAATTATAATATATTTATTAAACACACTGTGTACATAAGTACAATTAAGTAAAGTTAGCATCGTTTGCATAGTGGGATAGTGTCAATGTTCTTTCTTTGCATTCGATGATATGATATGTATTGCAGGGTCCTCCACATATGGTGCACTGACATCCATCGGTGGGGTTGTGCTATCCTTTGATTAGGCATATTCGGTGATGTAGTCCATGGGCTGCTACTCTCGTGTATAGATGGTGCAGGTGGTAGTTGACTTCCTTCCATTCATTGTTAGTCATTGCTGGGGTGCTGAGGAGTCTATGGTTAATGTCGTTTGCTTTTTGTCGCCTGTCTTCCAGGAATCTGATGCTTTGTGGTGTTGGTACCAGGCTGTGAGTTGCCATCATGTCCTCTATGAAGTAGGTTGTGTCTGCTAAAATATATGCTATTCTGCTTTGCATGTATTTTGAGATGCAGAGCATTCTTTTCAGGTAGGCTGCTTTGACTCTCTCCAGCCGTTTGAGATTTGAGTACATGAGGGGGTTCCATATAAGTTGTATTGCTTATGTGGCAATGGGCGCAATCTTTATGTTGAAAAGCCTCAGGGCTGTCGTGATGGATAGTAGGCTCAGTTTCTTTATCTCGAAGGTCGCTTTCATTGCCCTTACTGCTCTGTCTTCGATGTGCTTAGAAAAGGTGTGGCCTGTCACTTGTAGTGTAAGTCCTAGGTATTTGTAGCTTTTGACTATTTCCACTTCTTGTTCTCCGCAAGTGAATCTATCGGTGTTTGTCAAGGGTCCTCCTTTTCTGAATTTCATTACTTTTGTCTTGTCTTTGTTTATGACTAGGTCATTTTCCTGAGACCACTCTTCCAGTTTGTTAATGGCTTCTTGCAGGGGTTCTCTTCGTTCCGATATCAGGATCATGTCATCGGCATATAGCCACATCCTCACTTCTTCTGTTTGTATCCTTTGTATTACATCGTGGGTAAGTACATTAAACATAATGGTGCTTATAGGGTCTCCCTGCAGTACTCCGTTCATTTGCTGGATTCCTTTGGATTGCGTTAGTCCATCGTGAATTCTGATTGTGTTTTCACGGAGGATGCTTGCTATGAGCTTGAAGATCTGACTTTCTGTGCCAAGTACTGGTTGTAGTTTTTCCAGGATTTTACTTCTGTTTTCTCTGTCGAAAGCTTGCTTGTAGTCAATGAAAGCTGCATATGCGTGGCCTTTGGGTTTGGACAGGGCTGCACTTATAACTTGGAGTACATGTCCCGCTGCTTGGATAGTTGATCTTCCGGGGTTGAAGCCGTGTTGTTCCAGGAGTATTACCGTCATTATGCTATCATGGATCTTTTTAAGTATAATGTTGTTCATTATCTTGAATGGTGCACATTCCAATGCGATTCCTCTGTAGGATTCCGGTGTGTTCTGCGGTCCTTTTCCTTTGTAGATCACTTTGACAGTTGATTCTCTCCATATCGTGGGGACCTCCGAGGTTTCTAGACACTTGTATATGGCTGCCCATATCTTCCCGGTATATATCATTGCTCCTTTCATCAGTTCGTTCGAGATATTGTCTGGTCCGGCTGCCTTACGCGGTTTGCTTCTTTTGATCACCTGCCATACTTCGTCTTCTGTAATTCTTTCGTTTTCAGTTAAGGAGTTGTGTCCTTCGGTGTGATAATGCGAATTCTTCTTTTGGAGTAGATTTGTGAAATGTCTCTCCCACACTGTCATTGCGATACTTGGGGTGACCTTGGTTCTCTGTGGTTCCAGGACTCTATAGGGTTTTATTTCTGCTTCTCGAAGTAATTCTTCTTCCTTGATCTGGGTGTATTCTTGCTTCTTTGCTTTCAGGAGCGAGTTGTATTTTGTCCTAATATGCATATAGCTGAGTCTTAGATTTTCGTCGTTTTTGTTTGTCTTTTTCATCTCGTGAAGCTTTTCAAGGACCAAATTCCGTGTTGTGTAACATTCACTATCAACCCAAGGTTTGCTTTTCCTCTTTGTCGATTGAGGGGGCGTTGACTGCATCAAGGATTTAGTTAGGTTTCTCAGTCCATCTTCTATGTTCCCTCTTTCTATTGTGTTCAGTATTTCTTCCTTGTTCGTGTTCTGTACTAGTAGTTCGGGGATGATTTTTCCTGGTGTCCATTGCTGTTCATTTTGCTTGTCTCTCTTTATTGATGTTATCTGGAATTCTGCCCTTACCGGGAGATGTTTTCATATGGGGGTGCTTGATGATACTGTTGTGGTTGTTATGCTTCGGCATTTTATCTCGTTTCCGTGATGGAATACAAGGTCTATGGTACTAGAGCTGTTGTGGGAGATGTAAGTCTTGTTTTGTGCTTCGTTGATGAGGGTAAAACCTTCCTCTTCCATGAGTTCTAGAAGGGCCTCTCATTTGCTATTCTACAGTTTAGATCCCCTGCCAGCAGGGTTGGAATCTCTGGGTCAATCTGGTCCAGTGTGGTCATGATGACTTCTATCACTTCGTCTGCTGAGCACTGGGGTCTTATATAGATTCCTACGATTTGTAGATTATTTAGCTGTATTATAATGGTGTTTTCTCTGGTCTCTACGTTTTTTGTTTGCCCTAGGTCTGGGTTGTAGTAGCACGACACTCCGCCAGATGGTCTTCCTTCTGGTCCTGCTTTGGCCAGGGCATGTGCTGCGTAGAATCTGTGTATATTCCGAGGTTCTTGGAGGAAGGTTTCGCAGAGTATGCGAATGTTGCTGTTGAGTATTGTTTCGTCTGGTAGAATATTTAGTAAGGATTTAGACCTTCCACATTCCATAGGGTGTTTTTGACGTCGTTTTTCTTCAATTCAATTTAAATAAAATAAATTCAATTAAAATAAATTAAATTAAAATCGAATAAATTAAAATGAAATGAATTAAAATCAAGTAAATTAAATTAAAGTAAAATAAATTACAATAAAATAAGTTAAATTAAATTAAATAAAAACAAAAAATAAAATAAATTATATTGAATTAAATTAAAATAAAGAATATTAAATTAAATTAAAATATATTAGATTAAATTAAAATAACTAAAATTAAATTAAATATATTAAAATAAATTAAATAAATTAAATTGAAATGAAATAAAATTAAAATGAACTAAATTAAAATAAAATAAAATAACTTAAACAAAACAATTGCTACAAAACAATCCCTTTTATAATATGAATGAATTTTTTGAAAATGATGTAGTATTTTAGTTAAATTTTATTATTTTTTTACTCTTTTAATATTTTAAATATTGACACATTGTTTTTTTATATTATTACATTGACGAGGCCTCTTCAGGCAAATAAAGAATATGAATATGAATAATTAAATTAAAACAAAATAAATTAAATCAAAATAAAACAAGTTAAAATGAATGAAATTAAATGAAAATAAATTAAAGTAAATTCTATAAAAAGTAAATTAAATTGAAATAAATTCAAGTAAAGTAAATTGAATAAAGGAAATAAATTAAAATAAAAGGAGATAAATTAAATTAAATTAAAACAATTTAAAATATAGTAAAACAAAGTAAATTGAAATAAATTGAATAAACATGAATTAAATTGAAAAAATAAATTAAATTAAGAATAAATTAATTATAACAAATTAAAAAATACACTATAGTAAGTTAAATTAAAAAGGAATTAAAATAAATTAAATTAAAATAAAATAAATTATATCAAATTAAATTAATATAAAATAATTTATAATTAAATAAAATGCAATAAAGTATATTGAAATACATTTCTTTAACTTAAATCACATTCAATTCAACTTAATTAAAATAAATTAAATTAAATTAAAACAAAGTAAATTAATATAAACTATATTAAAATAAAACAAAGTAAGTTAAATTAATATGGAAAAGCTAATATATATTTAATTAAATTAAAATAGAGTAAATTAAAATGAAATAAATTAAATTAAATAATTAATTAAATGAAGTAAATTAAAATAAATTGCAATAAAATAAGTTAAGATAAATTAAAGTAAATTAAATAAAAAATTAAATGAATTACATTGAATAAAATGAAATAAACATAAAAATTAAATTAATTTAAATTAGATTAGATTAGATAATATTCTTACTGTTTATGGTTTATACATTTTTAATGTTTTACTACTAATTTATAAAAATCTGTCTGATTTTCATCAAAATTGTGATTTTCATACCTACGACACTCGTAACAAAAATAGTTTAACTATTCCAGCTCACCACCTTACAAACACTAGTAGAACATATATGGTCTTTGGTATTAAAATATACAACAGTTTGCCTGATGACATCAAATATACAAACAATTCTCTGAAATTTAGGAATTATATAAAAACGAAATTAATAAAATTGTGTCCCTACAGTCTTGAGGATGCACGCATGGGCCGTTGAAATTAATATATATATATATATATATATATATATATATATATATATATTTTATATTTGACTTATTTTAAATTAAATTGTAATTGTATATATTTGACCATGTCTATGCATACATTATGCCATCGACAATAAAGTTCTATCTATCTATCTATCTATCTTAGAATGAAATTATTTAAATTAAATTAAAATACGTTTGGTTAAATTAAACTAAATAAAATTTAACTTAATTTAATTAAGTTCAATTAAAATATATTAGATATATTAAAATAAATACATTTAATTAAAATGAATGAAATTAAATTAAAATAAAATAAATGAGATATAAATTACATTAAAATCAAGTAAATTGAATAAATTAGAATAAAATAAATTGATATAAGTTAGAATAAAATAAAATGAATTAAATTAAAATAAATTTATTGAAAATTAAATTAGTTTAAAATAGTTTAATGTAATTTAAAATACATTCAAATAAGTTGAAATAATTTGGAACAAAATTAAATGATTTAAAAAGAAATAAAGCCAGCCAAAATAAAATAAAAAATAGAAATAAAATAAATTGAATTAAATACATTAAAATGAAATAAATTAGATTAAAATTAAAAAACTGAAATAAATGCAATGACATATATTAAATTAACATTCATGCGGTTCACGTTTCCGGGTCCAGGGTTCAGCAGTCCAGGTTCCAATATATAGGTTTTAGGGTTTCGGGTTCAGGATTCAATGCTCCATGTTACGGGTTCATGTTTCAGTATTTTGCATTCCCGGTTGTGGTTCCAGTTCCAGGGTTCAGGATTCAGGGTTCAGTTCCGGGAACAGATTCTGAGGTCCGGGTTCCTGGTTGCAGGTCCCGGTTCCAGGGTTAAGGGTGCCGGCTTTCCTGCTTCAGGTTCTGGTTCCAGTGTTCAGCATTCAGGGTTCAAGATTCCAGATCCAGGATTCCTGGTTCAGTGTTCTGGGTTCCAGGTATGACTTGCTGGGATCCTGATTCCGTGTTCCGGTTCCATGGTTCAGGGTTCTGGGTTCATGGTTCTGGGTTTGGGTTTGAGGGTTGCGGGTTCCAGGTTGAGAGTTCTGTGTTCCAGGTGCATTGTTCTGTGTTCAGGACCCAAGCTTAAAAATTCCGGGTTCCAGGTTCTGGCTCCAGAATTCCGGGTTTCTGTTCCAGAATTACGGGTTCAGGTTCCAAAATTCCAAGTTCTGGGTTCTGCTTCCAGAATTCCGGGTTCCGGTTTCTTGTTCCAGAATTCTGGGTTCTGGTTTCAGGTTTCTTACTTCAACATTCCGGGTTCTGGGTACATAATTTTGGGTTCTGGGTTCTGGTTACAGAATTTATTAAGAATGACAAAAAAGTAAAAAAAATTTAAAAAGACATTAAAAAATGAAAAAAAAAAAAGATTGGTTGAATTAAATAAAAAAAAAGAAAGAAAAGGAAATAAAAGAAATGAAAAAAAAAATTTTAAAGACTAATCCCAATGGGTTCTAAAATAACAGGGATACCAGAAGATGTTAATGCTCTCTTGATTATGTCGTTAATTGTTGTATGTCTAAAAAAAATGTCCCTTACCCTTCACACAACTCAGAGTGTGATGGCCGTAAGTGTTGACAACTAACCCACATACACATTTATGTGGTTGGCAGATTTTGCTTCCAAGACGTAGAGCAACTGCAGTCTTAAAAGTTTTGATATCCATCAGCGTTCCAATATTTGGGGAAGGTAGAGCTTGTAACCAGGAACCAGCTTCTTTTTCTTGTAGAGCCAAAAGTCGAGTTTGGTCTGTTTCTGATGTACAAGATGTTACAAGAGATTTTAGGATGTGCCTAATAATTATATCATCCCAGCAATTCTGGACGTCTGGGTGAGCTGGCGGATTAGAGTTCCTGGATATATCATTCCACATATCCAAAGCCTCCTGCAAACAGCAGATTTCGACCTCATCACTGAATGAAGGAAAAATGGATCTGATATCGAAAACTCCATATGCAGAATGCGGTGTACAGATGACGCTGAGTTTTCTAATACTGAGACCTCCAAGTCTGACAGGAAGACAAGCTTGTGTCCAACTTCTGTTCTCAAATAATGTAGTATTGAGAATAGAGTCTAAACATTTTCGCATCATATCGTCTGATTGTTGGAGGAATAATGGAAATAGCCACAATGGAGTTGTCCTCATGAAATAGGTAAGTTTAGGAATTACAAAACAGTTTTTAGGAAGAAAATGTGATAGGCTATATGAGGATTAAGGGGCAATAGACGATCAAATAACGTTTTCAAAGCCAATAATTTCTATTCAGCAATAGTTTCGACTCCTTCCAAGAAAACAGGAGAACCAAGGATGGTTAGATCAGACTTGGAAATGATCTTAAAACCTGGTGCAACTGCCTGAAAAGCAGATACAGCCTCATTCCTTTCGGAGCAGAAATAAAGTTCTTATTTATTTGAGTTCATTTCCAATCCAATGTTAGAACAAAGATATTCTGAAGGTCAGCAAGAACAACATTAGGATCTCCACCTAAAGTTCCATCATCCAAATAAAAGAGGTTAAGTACATCATTAGATCTGTTATGACTGAATGTACCGCAAGACTGAAAAGCATTGGACCAATGGAAACTCCTTGTTGACAGCCACTTTGAGATGACATAGTTTCAGAACCGAAAAACAAATGTAAAGTATGCTTATATGACTGCCAAATGAAAGCAGAAAGCTGAGGAAACTTATCTTTGATAGCATGCAATCGCTCAATACAATTAAACATATTTTTTAAGTCGATTTTAAATAGAATCTTATTACTGTTCGCATATCTTTAAAAAAATGTACCGCACTGAATGGTTAATAGCCTCACAAATTTGTGGAGTGTTGAATCCAAGTTGATGTGGACGAAAATATTCAACAATTTTCTCTTTTACACTGATGCAGGTTAATTTAGCTACTAATCATCGAAACGTGTTGCCAATGGCTGTGGGACATATTCCACAACACTTTCTGTCAATTGCTAACAATGAAGCACCATAGAAGTATGGCAAATTTCTAGATTTATATTTCCCACTCAACAGGAAATTGCAGAGACTAGGGTTGACACAGTCACAAGATATTTAAGGTGCTGCGGATGTATGCCATCCCTTCCAGAAGCATAAATGTGTAGGAAGCTTTTTTTCAGTTCTGCCTAATAAATAAATAAATACATTAATTAATTAATTAATTACATTAAATTAAATGAACAAATAAATACATAAATAAAATAAAATTAAATTAATAAAATTAAATTAAATTAATTAATATAAATAAATAAATTAAAATAAATAAAATAAAATAAATAAAACATAAATAAATAAATTAAATTAATAAAATAAAATAAATAAATGATTAAATTAAATTAAATAAATAATTAAATTAAATTAAATAAATGAATAAATTAAATTAAATAAATCCATTAATTAAATAAAATAAATAAATTAAATAAATAAAATAAAATAAAATTAATTAATTAATTAATTAAAAGAAATAATAAAATAAAATAAATAAATAAAATAGCTTAAAATAAATAAATAAATTAATTTAAATTAAACTAACTAAATAAATTAATTAAATTAAATAAATAAATAAATTTAAATAAATAAGTAAATAAATATATAAATTCAATAAATAAATTAAAGTAAATTAAATAAATAAATAACTAAATAAACAAATTAATTAAATAAATTAAACTAAATTAAATTACATTATACTAAATGAATATATGTATAAAATTGAAGATATAAATAAATTAATTAATTTAATTAAATTAATAAATTAAAGAAATGAAATAAATAAATAAATAAATAAATTAAAATATAAATAAATAAAATTAAATAAATTAATTTAATTAAATAAATTAAATTAAAGAAATAAAAATAAATAAATAAAATAAATCAATTAATTGAATAAATTAATTAATAAAAAAAATTAAATTGATTAAATTGAATTAAACTAAATAAATAAAATTAAATAAATAAGTAAATAAATAAATAAAATGAATAAATAAGCTAAAATAAATAATTAAATTAATAAATAAATTAGATAAATTAAATAAAATAAAGAAATATATAAAATAAAGTAAATAAGTAAAATAAATAAATACAATTAAATTAAATTAAATTAATTAAATTAATTTAATTAAATTATAATAAATAAATAAATAAGTAAATTAAATTAAATAAATAAAATTAAATAAATAAAATAAATGAATAAATTAAATTTAATTAATTCATTAATTAATTTAATTAAATTACATTAAATAAAATATATAAATAAATAAAATAAATGAGATAAAATAAATAAAATAAAATAAATAATTAAATTGCATAAATAAATAAATTAAATTAATTTGCATAAATAAATAGAATAAATAAATTAATTAATAAAGTAATTAATTAAAATAAATAAGTAAATAAATAAAATAAAATAAATAAATAATATAAAATTAAATCAATTTAATTAATTAAGTAAGTAAATTAAATAAATAAAATAAATAAATTAATTAATTGAATAAATAAAATTAAATATATGAACAAATAATTAAATTAAATAATAACATAAATTAATTAATTTAATTGATTAATTAATTATATTAAATAAATAACAAAATTAATTAATTTAATTGATTAATTAATTATATTAAATAACAAAATTAATTAATTAATTTAATTAATTTAAATAAATTAATTAATTAAAGTAAATTAAATAAATAAAATTAAATAAATAAATACATTAAATTAAATAAATGAATAAATTGCAGCTATGGTAACTGGACACAGCATACTAAAATCCTATCTCCAAAGATTTAGGATAATAAATGATGCCACATGCTCCTGTCTTCAAGAGGCCCAAACTGTGGATCATCTAATATACAGGTGTAGAAAACTTCAGCAGCAGAGGGACATCTTTAGACATCATATAGTAATGAATCATGGAAAGTGGCCAGTTGCTCAAGATCAACTTTTTTTGAAACATTACAAACAATTCAAAACATTCATACAATCAATAGAATTTAACACATTATAAACATGAATACAAATAAGTACAATACATTGTAAACATGAATCCAAATAAGCATACAATTATAAGATTTTAAATTGTGGATCTGTGATGTACAATTCAAATATGACTCCGTCTATTGCAATAGTGTATTGTTAAATGACTGTGAACATGTATGTAACATAAAAATAGCATATAATATTAAAACACTTGTACAACGTTGTAGTGTAATGTATTTACGCATAAGACTTATAATTGGCTTGTTTATCATCCATTGTATAGATTAGAAAATTTTATTTAAATTTGTGGATTTGTAATGTATAATATTTTAATTGTGAATTTGTAAGGTGCAATTTAAATTGTGGATATGTAATGTATAATATTTTAAATCGTGAGTTTGTAAGGTACAATTTAAATTGTGGATTTGTAATGCATATTTTAAATTTTGGATTTGTAATGTATAATATTTTAAATCGTGAATTTGTAAGGTACAATTTAATTGTGGATTTGTAATGCATATTTTAAATTTGTGGATTTGTAATGTATAATAGTGGTGGGTAAAAAATAACACAACAGTTATTTTGGAACTGTTCCGGTCTCGGAACTGTTGCAAAAATGAACAGTAGGTTGGAACCTCCTCTTCCGAAATAATACTGTTCCGACTCCAAGCTGCTCACTTGTCCAGCTGTTGCGGGCCCGCAGTACTGCGTTGCGCAAGGCATGTTCCGACTCCGAGACAACAGAGAACAGCCGGAACCCGTTCCGTTCAACCATGACAGCTCTGGCTACACTGTTCTCGTTGTTCTTTATGTTGTACTTGGAACAAGTTGGAACTTGGAACTCTCACGTGATGGATGAGGAAGCATGGAAATCGAAATCATTGTAGTGTGATCATAAGTAATGACAGAGAGCGAGGTGTGATGCGAAGTTTAAATTATTATACTTTGGTACAGATGCGTTTCTAACATTTTACTAAGTGTGGGAATTTCAGGTTTCACTACTGCTACTGTATAAATATATACAGTAGTTATATATTTTTATTATGTATCAAATTATAATGTAATTATTATTATCATCATAACTAAGCATTAAGAAACGTAAAAATAAAAATTAATAATGTTAGTTCTTTTTTTACTACGGAACACGGAGAACAAAAATTACATACTACACGTTTTAAATGAGATGTTAAATTTTTTAGTTGGTTACCGTGTCTTCATGACTTCATATACCAATTAGTGTTGTAATCTGACCTTGTATTCAACAGCTGTTTATCTAATAAACACGAAGCTTCTGTCCGCATACACAGCAAGTTTCCAAACAGGTTCGAATGTGCATTGGAATGTCATCTATTGAGAAACGTGTGCTATGTCGTCATGCCGATAACGTATGTGCGAGCTGCTTAGGGAAGGGGGAGGGTACTGTACGACTCCTCAAATGGAGCGAGAGTCAAAGAGATAGCTCGCATCAGTGAACGATTCAGACATATCTCTACTTGTAACTGTTATTTCGGAACTGTTATTTGGAACATAGTATTTTTCCGGAACTGTTCCAGGAAAAGAACAACTTCGCCCATCACTAATGTATAATATTTTAAATTGTGAATTTGTAATACATATTTCACATTTTGGATTTGTAAGGTATAATTTAATTTGACTCTATCTATTACAATAGTGTATTGCCAGATAACTATGAACTGTGAACTATTCTACATATATCAAATTCGATTAATAATATAAACATAGCAAGTAATATTGCAACACTTGTACAAAATTTTCTTATAATGCATTTAGGCATAAGCTTTGTAACTGGCGAGCGGATTGATTGTATATAGTACATAGATAATTTAATTGTGGATTTGTAATGCACTTAAGCGTAAGATTTATAATAGGCTAGTTGATCATATATTGTGTAGAGTAGATAATTTTTATTTAATTAAATTTTTGGATTGGATTGCAATAGTGTACTGCTAAATGAATATCAACTATGAACTATAAAATATGTAACATAAACATAGCATTAAATATTACAAATCTTCTATGCAATGGAACATGCTGTTTTAATACAATAAAGAAAAAAAATTAATTAATTATATAAATTAAATTAAATAAATAAGTTAAATTAAAGTAAAATAAATAAATAAATTAAATAAATAGATAAGTAAATAAATAAATTAATAAATTTTAATTTAAATTAAAATAAATTAATTAATTAATTAAATTAAATTAATAAAATAAAATAAATAAAAAAATGAATAAATAAGATAAAATAAATAATAAAATAAAATAAACAAATAAAATAAAATAAATTAAATAATTAATTAAATAAAATTAAATAAATGAATAAATAAAATAAATAAATAAATAAATAAATGAAATAAATTAAATAAATAGATAAATTACATGAACATAAATAAATAAATAATTGAATAAAATTTAAATAAACAAATAATTAAATTAAATTAAATTAATAAATAATATTAAATTAATTAATTAAATCAAGTAAATAAATAAATTAATTAATAAAATAAAATAAATAAATACAATTAAAAATTAATTAATTAAAAATTAAAATATAAATTGAAATAAATAAATTAAATTGAATGAATGAATAAATAAATAATTAAATAAAATAAATAAATAAATAGATTAATTAATTAATTTAAATTAAATGAGTAAATAAATACAATGAATTAAATAAATAAAATTAAATAAAAAAACAAAATAAATAAATAAAATAAATAAATTATTTAAATAAAATAAAATAAATAAGTAAATAAATAAAATAATTAATTAAATAAAATCAATAAATAGGTTAAATAAATGAAATAAAATAAATAAATAAATTAATTAATTAATTAAAATAAATAAATAAAATTAAATAAATAAATAAATTAAATAAAGAAATAAAATAAAATGATAGATAAATAAATAAATAAATAAATAAAATTAAATAAATAAATACATTAAATAAATTTAATTTAATAAATAAAAAATTAATTAAACAAAATAAATAAATAAATTATATAAATAAAATAAAGTAAATAAATAAGTAAATAAATAAATACAAAAATTAAATAAATAAATAAATAAATAAATAAATAAAATAAATTAATTAAATAATAAACTAAAATAAATAAATGAAATAAAATAATTAATTAAATAAATAAATGAAATTGAAAAATAAATAAAATAAAATAAAATAAGTAAATAAATTAATTAATTAATCAATTAAATAAATTAAATTAAATTAATAAAATTAAACAAATAAATAAAGTTAATAAAATAAAATAAATAAATAAGATAAAATTAATAATACATTAAATAAATAAAATAATATAAATTAAATAAAATGAATAATTAAATAAATAAATAAATAAAATAGATAAGTAAATTAAATAAAATAAATTAATTAAATAAATAAAATAAATGAATAAATTAAATTAAATAAATAAATAAATCAAATAAATAAATTAAATTAAATAACTAAATAAATAAATAAAATAAATATATAAATGCAATAAATAAATAAATTAAATTAATGAAATGAAATTAAATAAATAATAAGATTAATTCAATAAATAAATCAATTAATTCAATTAAAATAAATTAATAAATTAAATTAAAATAAATAAATAATTAAATTAATTAAATAAAAATAATACATAATATTAAATTAATGAATAAATAAAATCAAATAAATAAATAAAAAATATCTAGATAAATAAATAAAATGAAATAAATAAATCAAATAAATAAAATAAAATAAAATAAATGAAATTAAATAAATAAATTAATAGATTCAAATAAATAAGTAAGTAAATTAATTAAAATCAATATATATATATATATATATATATATATAGGCATATATATAGGCCTATATATAACTAAATTGAATAAATTACACCAAATTAAATAAATAAGAAAATAAGTAAATAAATGAATAAAATAAATAAATGAATATAATATAATAAATACGTAAATAAATAAATTAATTGAATTAATTAAAATTAATTAATAGATAAGTATATAAATAAAAGTTAAAAAATAAGTAAATGAAATAAATAAATTAATTAAATCTAATAAATATATAAAATAACTAAAAATAGATACATTAAATAAATTAATTAATTAAATAAATTACATTAAATTAAATAAATATATAAATAAGTAAATAAATAAATAAAGAAATTTATTAAATAAATAAATAAAATTAAATAAATAAATAAATACATTAAATAAATAAATAAATACATTAAATAAATTTAATTTAATAAATAAAAAATTTATTAAACAAAATAAATAAATAAATTATATAAATAAAATAAAGTAAATAAATAAATACAAAAATTAAATAAATAAATGAAATAAAATAATTAATTAAATAAATAAATGAAATTGAAAAATAAATAAAATAAAACAAAATAAGTAAATAAATAAATTAATTAATCAATTAAATAAATTAAATTAAATTAATAAAATTAAACAAAAAAATAAAGTTAATAAAATAAAATAAATAAATAAGATAAAATTAATAATACATTAAATAAATAAAATAATATAAATTAAATAAAATGAATAATTAAATAAATAAATAAAATAGATAAGTAAATTAAATAAAATAAATTAATTAAATAAATAAAATAAATGAATAAATTAAATTAAATAAATAAATAAATCAAATAAATAAATTAAATTAAATAACTAAATAAATAAATAAAATAAATATATAAATGCAATAAATAAATAAATTAAATTAATGAAATGAAATTAAATAAATAATAAGATTAATTCAGTAAATAAATCAATTAATTCAATTAAAATAAATTAATAAATTAAATTAAAATAAATAAATAATTAAATTAATTAAATAAAAATAATACATAATATTAAATTAATGAATAAATAAAATCAAATATATAAATAAAAAAATATCTAGATAAATAAATAAAATGAAATAAATAAATCAAATAAATTAAATAAAATAAAATAAACGAAATTAAATAAATAAATTAATAGATTCAAATAAATAATTAAGTAAATTAATTAAAATTCAAAATAAATGAAATAATATATATATATATATATATATATATATATATATATATATATATATATATATATAGGCCTATATATAACTAAATTGAATAAATTACACTAAATTAAATAAATAAGAATGTAAGTAAATAAATGAATAAAATAAATAAATGAATATAATATAATAAATACGTAAATAAATAAATTAATTGAATTAATTACAATTAATTAATAGATAAGTATATAAATAAAAGTTAAAAAATAAGTAAATGAAATAAATAAATTAATTAAATCAAATAAATATATAAAATAAATAAAGATAGATACATTAAATAAATTAATTAATTAAATAAATTACATTAAATTAAATAAATATATAAATAAGTAAATAAATAAATAATTAAAGAAATTTATTAAATAAATAAATGGAATAAAATAAAATAAAATAAATAAGTAAAGTAAATCAAATTAATAAGTAAATTAAATATAATAATTTTTTAAATAAAAAAATTAACAAGTGAAATAAATAAATAAAATAAATGAATTAATTAAAATAACTTAAATAAATAAATATTTTAAATAAAATAAATAAACAAATAAATAATATAGATAAAATAAAATAAATAAATAGATAATAAATAAGTAAATAAACGAAATTAAATAAATAAATAAAATTAATTAATTAAATAATGATATAAAATACATGAATAAAATAAATAATTTAATTAATTAATTAATTATATTAAATGAAATTAAATAAATAATTAAATTAAATAAATAAAAAATAAGAAAATAAATCAAATTAAATTAAATAAGTAAATAAATAAGTAAAATAAATAAATAAATTAATTAATTAATTGATTAAATAAAGTAAATAATTAAATAGAATAAATAAATTAAATTAAAATGAATTAAAATAATTAAAGTAAATATATAAATTAACTTAAATTAAATTACCTAAATTAAAACAGTAAAATAAATAAATAAGATAAATAATTAAATAAAAAAAATAAATAAAATAAATAAAATGAATAAATAAATAAATAAAATAAATAAAAAATTGAAATTAAATAAATAAATAAATAAATAAAAAATAAATGAAATAAATAAATTAATTAATTAAATAAATTAAATGAATAAATTAATTAATTAAATAAATGAAAAAATGACTTAATTAAATAAATTAATTATCAAATTAATAAAATTAATAAATAAAGTAATTAATTAAATTAAATTAATAAAGAAGTAAATAAATAAATAAATACAATAAATACATAATTAAAATAAAATAAATAACATGAAATAAATTAATAAATAAGTGAAATAAATTAAATAAATAAATAAAATGATTAAATAAATAAGTAAAATAAAAAAATAAATAAAATAAAATAAATTTATTCTTTAAATAAAAAAATAAATTAAATAAATTAAATAAAATAAATGAAGAATTAAATAACTACATAAATAAAATAAATTAATTAAATAAATATGTATAATAAATAAATAAAATAAAATAAATATGTAAAGTAAATATAATACATAAATCAATTAAATAAACTAATTAAATAAATAAAATAAATAAAAAATAAATAAATAAATAAAATTAAATGAATAAATTAATGAAATCAAATAACTAAATGAAATAAATAAATTAATCAAATAAATTAAATATATAGATAAATTACGTTAACATTAATAAATAAATAAATAGATTAATTAATTCAAATTAAATGAGTAAATAAACACATAAAATAAAATAAATAAATAAATAAATAAATAATTTAAATTAAATAAAATAAATAAATAATTAAATAAAATAAAATAATTAATTAAATAAAATCAATAAACAAGTTAAATAAATCAAATAAAATAAATAAATAAAATTAATTAACTGATGAAAATAAATAAATGAATAAAATTAAATAAAGAAATAAATAGATTAAATAAAATAAATTAATATTTTAAATTAAATAAATAAGTAAATAAAACTAAATAAATAAATAAATTATGTAAATAAAACTAAATAAATAAGTAAATAAATAGATACAAAAATTAAATAAATAAATAAATAAATAAAATAAATTAATTAAATAATGAAATGAAATTAATAAAGAAAATAACATAATTAATTAATAAATAAATAAAATTAATTTAAAAATAAATAAAATTAAATTAAATTAATAAAATTAAATAAATAAATAAACTTTAATTAAACAAAATAAATAAAATAAAATAAATAAATAAGATAAAATTAATAATAGATTAAATAAATAAAGTAATATAAATTAAATAAAGCAAATAATTATATAAATAAATAAAATAAGTAAATAAAATGAAATAAATCAATAAATAAAACTAAATTAATCAATTAATTTATTAAATCAAATAATTATATGAAATAAAATAACTAAATAAATAAATGAAATAAAATAAATGTACAAATGCAATAAATAAATCAATTAATTTAATTAAAATAAATAAATAATTAAATACATTCAAATAAATAAATTAATTAAATAAAATTAATACATAATATTAAATTAATAAAAAATAAATTCAGATAAATAAATAAATAAAATAACTAGATAAGTAAATAAAATAAAATAAATAAATGAAATAAATCAATTAATAAATTTAAAAAATGAATCAAATAAATTAATTAATTAAATTAAAGTAAATAAATTGATTAATTAATTTAATTAAAATAATAAATAATATTAAATAAATTAATTAATTATTAATTCAAGTAAATAAATAAATAAAATAAAGAAGTAAATTAATTAAAATTCAAAATAAATAAAATTAAATCATTAAAGTAAATCAATGACACTAAATTAAATAAATAATGAAGTAAATAAATAAATAAGATAAATAAATTAATTAAATAAATTAAAACGAATATATAAATAAAATTAAATAAATAAATATAATAAATTAACTAATGAAATCATATTAATATATATCATAACTAAAAATAAGTACATTAAATTAATTAATTAATTAAGTAAATTAAATTAAATAAATAAAGAAGTAAATAAATAAATAAATAGAATAAAATTAAATAAAATAAATAAGTAAATTAAATATAATAAATTAATAAATAAAAAATAAATAAAAAAAATTAATTAAGTAAATAAAATAAATGACTAAATTAAAATAACTTAAATAAATAAGTATTTTCAATGAAATAAATAAAAAATAAATAATTTAATTAAAATGAAATAAATAAATAGATAATAAGTAAGTAAACGAAATTAAGTAAATAAATAAATAAAATAAATTAATTAAATAACCAAATAAAATAAATAAATAAAAAATAAGAAAATAAATAAATCATATTAAATTAAATAAGTAAATAAATTAAAAAAAATGAATATATTAAATAATCAAATTAAATAAACAAGTAAATAAATAAATATAAATTAAATTAAATAAATTAAAGTAAATAAATAAATCAACTTAAATTAAATTACCTAAATTAATACAATAAAATGAATACAAATAATAAAATAAATAAATAAGATAAAATAAATAATAAAATAAATTCATAAATAAATTAAATGAATAAAATTAAATAAATAATAAAATAAATAAGTGAAATTAAATGAATAAATAAATAAAATCAAATAAATAAATTATATAAATAAAATGAAGTGAATAAATATATAAATTAATTAAATACTAAAATAAAATAAGTAAATAAAATAAAATAATTAAGTAAATAAATAAACAAAATTAAATTTAAAAAATAAATAAAATTAATAAAATTAAATAAATTAATAAATAAACTTAAATAAAATAAAATAAATAAAATGTAATAAATAAATAAGATAAAATTAATCATAAATTAATTAAGTAAACTAATATAAATAAAATAAATAAATAGTTAATTAAGTGAATAAATAAATAAAATGAAATAAATCATTTGATTAATTAATTAAATCAAATAAATAAATTAAATAAAATATCTAAATAAATAAATAAATTAAATTTATTAAATGCAATTATATAAATAGATTAATTAAATAAATGAAATAAATTAATTAATTTTATTAAAAAACAAATAAATAATTAAATTGAATTCAAATAAATTAATAAATTAATTAAATAAGAATAAGACATAATAGTAAATCAATAAATAAATATAATCAAATAAATAAATAATAAAATAAAATAACTAAATAAATAAATAGAATGAAATAAATGAAGTAAATAAATTAGTTAAAAAAAATAAATGAAATTAAATAAATAAATAAATTAATTAATTAATTAATTTAAAGTATATAAATTGATTAATTAATTTAATTTGATTAATAAATATTAATAAATTCAAGTAAATAAATAAATTAATTAATTAAAATTCAAAATAAACAAAATTAAATAAATAAATTAAATATATATATATATATATATATATATATATATATATATATATCTAAATTAAATAAATTACACAAGTTAAATAAATAAGGAAGTAAAAAAATAAAATAAGTAAATAATTGAATTAATTAAATCAAATAAATATATAAAATAACTAAAGATAAATACATTAAATAAATTAATTAATTAAAGGAATAGAATCGAATTAATAAACAAATATATAAATAAAATTAAATAATTTAATAAATTAAATTAATTAATTAAATCGAATAAATATAATAACTAAAAATAAATACATTAAATAAATAAATAAATTTGAAAAATAAAACAAAATAAAATAAATAAATAAAGAAATAAATAACTAATTATTAATTAAATAAATTAAATAAATGGAATAAAATTCAATACTATAAATAAGTAAATTGAATATGATACATTAATAAATAAAAAATAAATAAAATTAATTAAATAATAAAATAAAATACATAAAATAAATAATTAAATAAATTAAATAATTAATTATATTAAATGAAATTAAATAAATAATTTAAGTTAAATAAATAAATAAAAAATAAGAAATTAAATCAAATAAAGTAAAATAAATAAATAAATAAAATAAATAAATAAATTAATTAATTAAATGAATAAATAAAATATATAATTTATTTAAATTCAAATAAATAAATAAAATCAAATAAATAAATAAAATAAAATAACTAGATAAATAAATAAAATGAAATAAATGAAATAAATTAATTACTTAAACAAAATAAATTAAATTAAATAACTATATTAAATTAAATAAATTATTTAATTGAATTAAATTAAAGTAAATAAATTGATTAAATAATTTAAATAAATTCAAGTAAATAAATAAAATAAATATGTAAATTAATTAAAATTCAAAATAAGTGAAATTAAAAAAATAGGGAAGTAAATAAATAAATAAAATGAGTTAATTAATTAATTAATTGAAATCATTTAAATAATCAATTAAAATAAATAAATGAATTAAATATAATAAATACTTAAATAAATAAATGAATTAAATATAATAAATACTTAAATAAATAAATTAAATGAATAAATAAATAAATGAAATAAATTAATTAATTCAAATAAATATATAAAATAACTAAAAAATAAATACATTAATTAAATAAATTAAATTAAATCGAATTAATAAATAAATATATAAATAAAATTAAATAAATTAATTAATTAAGTATATCAAATAAATATATATAATAACAAAAAATATAAATTGAAATAAATAAATTAAATTGAATGAATGAATAAATAAATAATTAAATAAAATAAATAAATAAATAGATTAATTAATTAATTTAAATTAAATGAGTAAATAAATACAATGAATTAAATAAATAAATAAATTAAATAAAGAAATAAAATAAAATGATAGATAAATAAATAAATAAATAAAATTAAATAAATAAATACATTAAATAAATTTAATGTAATAAATAAAAAATTAATTAAACAAAATAAATAAATAAATTATATAAATAAAATAAAGTAAATAAATAAGTAAATAAATAAATACAAAAATTAAATAAATAAATAAATAAATAAATAAAATAAATTAATTAAATAATAAACTAAAATAAATAAATGAAATAAAATAATTAATTAAATAAATAAATGAAATTGAAAAATAAATAAAATAAAATAAAATAAGTAAATAAATTAATTAATTAATCAATTAAATAAATTAAATTAAATTAATAAAATTAAACAAATAAATAAAGTTAATAAAATAAAATAAATAAATAAGATAAAATTAATAATACATTAAATAAATAAAATAATATAAATTAAATAAAATGAATAATTAAATAAAAAAATAAATAAATAAAATAGATAAGTAAATTAAATAAAATAAATTAATTAAATAAATAAAATAAATGAATAAATTAAATTAAATAAATAAATAAATCAAATAAATAAATTAAATTAAATAACTAAATAAATCAATAAAATAAATATATAAATGCAATAAATAAATAAATTAAATTAATGAAATGAAATTAAATAAATAATAAGATTAATTCAATAAATAAATCAATTAATTCAATTAAAATAAATTAATAAATTAAATTAAAATAAATAAATAATTAAATTAATTAAATAAAAATAATACATAATATTAAATTAATGAATAAATAAAATCAAATAAATAAATAAAAAAATATCTAGATAAATAAATAAAATGAAATAAATAAATCAAATAAATAAAATAAAATAAAATAAATGAAATTAAATAAATAAATTAATAGATTCAAATAAATAAATAAGTAAATTAATTAAAATCAATATATATATATATATATATAGGCATATATATAGGCCTATATATAACTAAATTGAATAAATTACACCAAATTAAATAAATAAGAAAATAAGTAAATAAATGAATAAAATAAATAAATGAATATAATATAATAAATACGTAAATAAATAAATTAATTGAATTAATTAAAATTAATTAATAGATAAGTATATAAATAAAAGTTAAAAAATAAGTAAATGAAATAAATAAATTAATTAAATCTAATAAATATATAAAATAACTAAAAATAGATACATTAAATAAATTAATTAATTAAATAAATTACATTAAATTAAATAAATATATAAATAAGTAAATAAATAAATAAAGAAATTTATTAAATAAATAAATAAAATTAAATAAATAAATAAATACATTAAATAAATAAATAAATACATTAAATAAATTTAATTTAATAAATAAAAAATTTATTAAACAAAATAAATAAATAAATTATATAAATAAAATAAAGTAAATAAATAAGTAAATAAATAAATACAAAAATTAAATAAATAAATGAAATAAAATAATTAATTAAATAAATAAATGAAATTGAAAAATAAATAAAATAAAACAAAATAAGTAAATAAATAAATTAATTAATCAATTAAATAAATTAAATTAAATTAATAAAATTAAACAAAAAAATAAAGTTAATAAAATAAAATAAATAAATAAGATAAAATTAATAATACATTAAATAAATAAAATAATATAAATTAAATAAAATGAATAATTAAATAAATAAATAAATAAATAAATAAAATAGATAAGTAAATTAAATAAAATAAATTAATTAAATAAATAAAATAAATGAATAAATTAAATTAAATAAATAAATAAATCAAATAAATAAATTAAATTAAATAACTAAATAAATAAAATAAATATATAAATGCAATAAATAAATAAATTAAATTAATGAAATTAAATTAAATAAATAATAAGATTAATTCAGTAAATAAATCAATTAATTCAATTAAAATAAATTAATAAATTAAATTAAAATAAATAAATAATTAAATTAATTAAATAAAAATAATACATAATATTAAATTAATGAATAAATAAAATCAAATATATAAATAAAAAAATATCTAGATAAATAAATAAAATGAAATAAATAAATCAAATAAATTAAATAAAATAAAATAAACGAAATTAAATAAATAAATTAATAGATCCAAATAAATAATTAAGTAAATTAATTAAAATTCAAAATAAATGAAATAAATAAATATATATATATATATAGGCATATATAGGCCTATATATAACTAAATTGAATAAATTACACTAAATTAAATAAATAAGAATGTAAGTAAATAAATGAATAAAATAAATAAATGAATATAATATAATAAATACGTAAATAAATAAATTAATTGAATTAATTACAATTAATTAATAGATAAGTATATAAATAAAAGTTAAAAAATAAGTAAATGAAATAAATAAATTAATTAAATCAAATAAATATATAAAATAAATAAAGATAGATACATTAAATAAATTAATTAATTAAATAAATTACATTAAATTAAATAAATATATAAATAAGTAAATAAATAAATAATTAAAGAAATTTATTAAATAAATAAATGGAATAAAATAAAATAAAATAAATAAGTAAAGTAAATCAAATTAATAAGTAAATTAAATATAATAATTTTTTAAATAAAAAAATTAACAAGTGAAATAAATAAATAAAATAAATGAATTAATTAAAATAACTTAAATAAATAAATATTTTAAATAAAATAAATAAACAAATAAATAATATAGATAAAATAAAATAAATAAATAGATAATAAATAAGTAAATAAACGAAATTAAATAAATAAATAAAATTAATTAATTAAATAATGATATAAAATACATGAATAAAATAAATAATTTAATTAATTAATTAATTATATTAAATGAAATTAAATAAATAATTTAATTAAATAAATAAAAAATAAGAAAATAAATCAAATTAAATTAAATAAGTAAATAAATAAGTAAAATAAATAAATAAATTAATTAATTAATTGATTAAATAAAGTAAATAATTAAATAGAATAAATAAATTAAATTAAAATGAATTAAAATAATTAAAGTAAATATATAAATTAACTTAAATTAAATTACCTAAATTAAAACAGTAAAATAAATAAATAAGATAAATAATTAAATAAAAAAAATAAATAAAATAAATAAAATGAATAAATAAATAAATAAAATAAATAAAAAATTGAAATTAAATGAATAAATAAATAAATAAAAAATAAATGAAATAAATAAATTAATTAATTAAATAAATTAAATGAATAAATTAATTAATTAAATAAATGAAAAAATGACTTAATTAAATAAATTAATTATCAAATTAATAAAATTAATAAATAAAGTAATTAATTAAATTAAATTAATAAAGAAGTAAATAAATAAATAAATACAATAAATACATAATTAAAATAAAATAAATAACATGAAATAAATTAATAAATAAGTGAAATAAATTAAATAAATAAATAAAATGATTAAATAAATAAGTAAAATAAAAAAAATAAATAAAATAAAATAAATTTATTCTTTAAATAAAAAAATAAATTAAATAAATTAAATAAAATAAATGAAGAATTAAATAACTACATAAATAAAATAAATTAATTAAATAAATATGTATAATAAATAAATAAAATAAAATAAATATGTAAAGTAAATATAATACATAAATCAATTAAATAAACTAATTAAATAAATAAAATAAATGAATAAATTAAATTACATTAAATCAAATAAAAAAATAAATAAATAAATAGAATAAAATAAATAAAAAATAAATAAATAAATAAAATTAAATGAATAAATTAATGAAATCAAATAACTAAATGAAATAAATAAATTAATCAAATAAATTAAATATATAGATAAATTACGTTAACATTAATAAATAAATAAATAGATTAATTAATTCAAATTAAATGAGTAAATAAACACATAAAATAAAATAAATAAATAAATAAATAATTTAAATTAAATAAAATAAATAAATAATTAAATAAAATAAAATAATTAATTAAATAAAATCAATAAACAAGTTAAATAAATCAAATAAAATAAATAAATAAAATTAATTAACTGATGAAAATAAATAAATGAATAAAATTAAATAAAGAAATAAATAGATTAAATAAAATAAATTAATATTTTAAATTAAATAAATAAGTAAATAAAACTAAATAAATAAATAAATTATGTAAATAAAACTAAATAAATAAGTAAATAAATAGATACAAAAATTAAATAAATAAATAAATAAATAAAATAAATTAATTAAATAATGAAATGAAATTAATAAAGAAAATAACATAATTAATTAATAAATAAATAAAATTAATTTAAAAATAAATAAAATTAAATTAAATTAATATAATTAAATAAATAAATAATCTTTAATTAAACAAAATAAATAAAATAAAATAAATAAATAAGATAAAATTAATAATAGATTAAATAAATAAAGTAATATAAATTAAATAAAGCAAATAATTATATAAATAAATAAAATAAGTAAATAAAATGAAATAAATCAATAAATAAAACTAAATTAATCAATTAATTTATTAAATCAAATAATTATATGAAATAAAATAACTAAATAAATAAATGAAATAAAATAAATGTACAAATGCAATAAATAAATCAATTAATTTAATTAAAATAAATAAATAATTAAATACATTCAAATAAATAAATTAATTAAATAAAATTAATACATAATATTAAATTAATAAAAAATAAATTCAGATAAATAAATAAATAAAATAACTAGATAAGTAAATAAAATAAAATAAATAAATGAAATAAATCAATTAATAAATTTAAAAAATGAATCAAATAAATTAATTAATTAAATTAAAGTAAATAAATTGATTAATTAATTTAATTAAAATAATAAATAATATTAAATAAATTAATTAATTATTAATTCAAGTAAATAAATAAATAAAATAAAGAAGTAAATTAATTAAAATTCAAAATAAATAAAATTAAATCATTAAAGTAAATCAATGACACTAAATTAAATAAATAATGAAGTAAATAAATAAATAAGATAAATAAATTAATTAAATAAATTAAAACGAATATATAAATAAAATTAAATAAATAAATATAATAAATTAACTAATGAAATCATATTAACATATATCATAACTAAAAATAAGTACATTAAATTAATTAATTAATTAAGTAAATTAAATTAAATAAATAAAGAAGTAAATAAATAAATAAATAAATAGAATAAAATTAAATAAAATAAATAAGTAAATTAAATATAATAAATTAATAAATAAAAAATAAATAAAAAAAAATTAATTAAGTAAATAAAATAAATGACTAAATTAAAATAACTTAAATAAATAAGTATTTTCAATGAAATAAATAAAAAATAAATAATTTAATTAAAATGAAATAAATAAATAGATAATAAGTAAGTAAACGAAATTAAGTAAATAAATAAATAAAATAAATTAATTAAATAACCAAATAAAATAAATAAATAAAAAATAAGAAAATAAATAAATCATATTAAATTAAATAAGTAAATAAATTAAAAAAATGAATATATTAAATAATCAAATTAAATAAACAAGTAAATAAATAAATAAATATAAATTAAATTAAATAAATTAAAGTAAATAAATAAATCAACTTAAATTAAATTACCTAAATTAATACAATAAAATGAATACAAATAATAAAATAAATAAATAAGATAAAATAAATAATAAAATAAATTCATAAATAAATTAAATGAATAAAATTAAATAAATAATAAAATAAATAAGTGAAATTAAATGAATAAATAAATAAAATCAAATAAATAAATTATATAAATAAAATGAAGTGAATAAATATATAAATTAATTAAATACTAAAATAAAATAAGTAAATAAAATAAAATAATTAAGTAAATAAATAAACAAAATTAAATTTAAAAAATAAATAAAATTAATAAAATTAAATAAATTAATAAATAAACTTAAATTAAATAAAATAAATAAAATGTAATAAATAAATAAGATAAAATTAATCATAAATTAATTAAGTAAACTAATATAAATAAAATAAATAAATAGTTAATTAAGTGAATAAATAAATAAAATGAAATAAATCATTTGATTAATTAATTAAATCAAATAAATAAATTAAATAAAATATCTAAATAAATAAATAAATTAAATTTATTAAATGCAATTATATAAATAGATTAATTAAATAAATGAAATAAATTAATTAATTTTATTAAAAAACAAATAAATAATTAAATTGAATTCAAATAAATTAATAAATTAATTAAATAAGAATAAGACATAATAGTAAATCAATAAATAAATATAATCAAATAAATAAATAATAAAATAAAATAACTAAATAAATAAATAGAATGAAATAAATGAAGTAAATAAATTAGTTAAAAAAAATAAATGAAATTAAATAAATAAATAAATAAATTAATTAATTAATTTAAAGTATATAAATTGATTAATTAATTTAATTTGATTAATAAATATTAATAAATTCAAGTAAATAAATAAATTAATTAATTAAAATTCAAAATAAACAAAATTAAATAAATAAATTAAATATATATATATATATATATATATATATATATCTAAATTAAATAAATTACACAAGTTAAATAAATAAGGAAGTAAAAAAATAAAATAAGTAAATAATTGAATTAATTAAATCAAATAAATATATAAAATAACTAAAGATAAATACATTAAATAAATTAATTAATTAAAGGAATAGAATCGAATTAATAAACAAATATATAAATAAAATTAAATAATTTAATAAATTAAATTAATTAATTAAATCGAATAAATATAATAACTAAAAATAAATACATTAAATAAATAAATAAATTTGAAAAATAAAACAAAATAAAATAAATAAATAAAGAAATAAATAACTAATTATTAATTAAATAAATTAAATAAATGGAATAAAATTCAATACTATAAATAAGTAAATTGAATATGATACATTAATAAATAAAAAATAAATAAAATTAATTAAATAATAAAATAAAATACATAAAATAAATAATTAAATAAATTAAATAATTAATTATATTAAATGAAATTAAATAAATAATTTAAGTTAAATAAATAAATAAAAAATAAGAAATTAAATCAAATAAAGTAAAATAAATAAATAAATAAAATAAATAAATAAATTAATTAATTAAATGAATAAATAAAATATATAATTTATTTAAATTCAAATAAATAAATAAAATCAAATAAATAAATAAAATAAAATAACTAGATAAATAAATAAAATGAAATAAATTAATTACTTAAACAAAATAAATGAAATTAAATAACTATATTAAATTAAATAAATTATTTAATTGAATTAAATTAAAGTAAATAAATTGATTAAATAATTTAAATAAATTCAAGTAAATAAATAAAATAAATATGTAAATTAATTAAAATTCAAAATAAGTGAAATTAAAAAAATAGGGAAGTAAATAAATAAATAAAATAAGTTAATTAATTAATTAATTGAAATCATTTAAATAATCAATTAAAATAAATAAATGAATTAAATATAATAAATACTTAAATAAATAAATGAATTAAATATAATAAATACTTAAATAAATAAATTAAATG
>NC_091126.1:181131667-181136667 GCF_040183065.1 Periplaneta americana
AAATAAAATCAAATATATAAATAAAAAAATATCTAGATAAATAAATAAAATGAAATAAATAAATCAAATAAATTAAATAAAATAAAATAAACGAAATTAAATAAATAAATTAATAGATCCAAATAAATAATTAAGTAAATTAATTAAAATTCAAAATAAATGAAATAAATAAATATATATATATATAGGCATATATAGGCCTATATATAACTAAATTGAATAAATTACACTAAATTAAATAAATAAGAATGTAAGTAAATAAATGAATAAAATAAATAAATGAATATAATATAATAAATACGTAAATAAATAAATTAATTGAATTAATTACAATTAATTAATAGATAAGTATATAAATAAAAGTTAAAAAATAAGTAAATGAAATAAATAAATTAATTAAATCAAATAAATATATAAAATAAATAAAGATAGATACATTAAATAAATTAATTAATTAAATAAATTACATTAAATTAAATAAATATATAAATAAGTAAATAAATAAATAATTAAAGAAATTTATTAAATAAATAAATGGAATAAAATAAAATAAAATAAATAAGTAAAGTAAATCAAATTAATAAGTAAATTAAATATAATAATTTTTTAAATAAAAAAATTAACAAGTGAAATAAATAAATAAAATAAATGAATTAATTAAAATAACTTAAATAAATAAATATTTTAAATAAAATAAATAAACAAATAAATAATATAGATAAAATAAAATAAATAAATAGATAATAAATAAGTAAATAAACGAAATTAAATAAATAAATAAAATTAATTAATTAAATAATGATATAAAATACATGAATAAAATAAATAATTTAATTAATTAATTAATTATATTAAATGAAATTAAATAAATAATTTAATTAAATAAATAAAAAATAAGAAAATAAATCAAATTAAATTAAATAAGTAAATAAATAAGTAAAATAAATAAATAAATTAATTAATTAATTGATTAAATAAAGTAAATAATTAAATAGAATAAATAAATTAAATTAAAATGAATTAAAATAATTAAAGTAAATATATAAATTAACTTAAATTAAATTACCTAAATTAAAACAGTAAAATAAATAAATAAGATAAATAATTAAATAAAAAAAATAAATAAAATAAATAAAATGAATAAATAAATAAATAAAATAAATAAAAAATTGAAATTAAATGAATAAATAAATAAATAAAAAATAAATGAAATAAATAAATTAATTAATTAAATAAATTAAATGAATAAATTAATTAATTAAATAAATGAAAAAATGACTTAATTAAATAAATTAATTATCAAATTAATAAAATTAATAAATAAAGTAATTAATTAAATTAAATTAATAAAGAAGTAAATAAATAAATAAATACAATAAATACATAATTAAAATAAAATAAATAACATGAAATAAATTAATAAATAAGTGAAATAAATTAAATAAATAAATAAAATGATTAAATAAATAAGTAAAATAAAAAAAATAAATAAAATAAAATAAATTTATTCTTTAAATAAAAAAATAAATTAAATAAATTAAATAAAATAAATGAAGAATTAAATAACTACATAAATAAAATAAATTAATTAAATAAATATGTATAATAAATAAATAAAATAAAATAAATATGTAAAGTAAATATAATACATAAATCAATTAAATAAACTAATTAAATAAATAAAATAAATGAATAAATTAAATTACATTAAATCAAATAAAAAAATAAATAAATAAATAGAATAAAATAAATAAAAAATAAATAAATAAATAAAATTAAATGAATAAATTAATGAAATCAAATAACTAAATGAAATAAATAAATTAATCAAATAAATTAAATATATAGATAAATTACGTTAACATTAATAAATAAATAAATAGATTAATTAATTCAAATTAAATGAGTAAATAAACACATAAAATAAAATAAATAAATAAATAAATAAATAAATAATTTAAATTAAATAAAATAAATAAATAATTAAATAAAATAAAATAATTAATTAAATACAATCAATAAACAAGTTAAATAAATCAAATAAAATAAATAAATAAAATTAATTAACTGATGAAAATAAATAAATGAATAAAATTAAATAAAGAAATAAATAGATTAAATAAAATAAATTAATATTTTAAATTAAATAAATAAGTAAATAAAACTAAATAAATAAATAAATTATGTAAATAAAACTAAATAAATAAGTAAATAAATAGATACAAAAATTAAATAAATAAATAAATAAATAAATAAATAAAATAAATTAATTAAATAATGAAATGAAATTAATAAAGAAAATAACATAATTAATTAATAAATAAATAAAATTAATTTAAAAATAAATAAAATTAAATTAAATTAATAAAATTAAATAAATAAATAATCTTTAATTAAACAAAATAAATAAAATAAAATAAATAAATAAGATAAAATTAATAATAGATTAAATAAATAAAGTAATATAAATTAAATAAAGCAAATAATTATATAAATAAATAAAATAAGTAAATAAAATGAAATTAATCAATTAATTTATTAAATCAAATAATTATATGAAATAAAATAACTAAATAAATAAATGAAATAAAATAAATGTACAAATGCAATAAATAAATCAATTAATTTAATTAAAATAAATAAATAATTAAATACATTCAAATAAATAAATTAATTAAATAAAATTAATACATAATATTAAATTAATAAAAAATAAATTCAGATAAATAAATAAATAAAATAACTAGATAAGTAAATAAAATAAAATAAATAAATGAAATAAATCAATTAATAAATTTAAAAAATGAATCAAATAAATTAATTAATTAAATTAAAGTAAATAAATTGATTAATTAATTTAATTAAAATAATAAATAATATTAAATAAATTAATTAATTATTAATTCAAGTAAATAAATAAATAAAATAAAGAAGTAAATTAATTAAAATTCAAAATAAATAAAATTAAATCATTAAAGTAAATCAATGACACTAAATTAAATAAATAATGAAGTAAATAAATAAATAAGATAAATAAATTAATTAAATAAATTAAAACGAATATATAAATAAAATTAAATAAATAAATATAATAAATTAACTAATGAAATCATATTAATATATATCATAACTAAAAATAAGTACATTAAATTAATTAATTAATTAAGTAAATTAAATTAAATAAATAAAGAAGTAAATAAATAAATAAATAAATAGAATAAAATTAAATAAAATAAAGAAGTAAATTAAATATAATAAATTAATAAATAAAAAATAAATAAAAAAAAATTAATTAAGTAAATAAAATAAATGACTAAATTAAAATAACTTAAATAAATAAGTATTTTCAATGAAATAAATAAAAAATAAATAATTTAATTAAAATGAAATAAATAAATAGATAATAAGTAAGTAAACGAAATTAAGTAAATAAATAAATAAAATAAATTAATTAAATAACCAAATAAAATACATAAATAAAAAATAAGAAAATAAATAAATCATATTAAATTAAATAAGTAAATAAATTAAAAAAAATGAATATATTAAATAATCAAATTAAATAAACAAGTAAATAAATAAATAAATATAAATTAAATTAAATAAATTAAAGTAAATAAATAAATCAACTTAAATTAAATTACCTAAATTAATACAATAAAATGAATACAAATAATAAAATAAATAAATAAGATAAAATAAATAATAAAATAAATTCATAAATAAATTAAATGAATAAAATTAAATAAATAATAAAATAAATAAGTGAAATTAAATGAATAAATAAATAAAATCAAATAAATAAATTATATAAATAAAATGAAGTGAATAAATATATAAATTAATTAAATACTAAAATAAAATAAGTAAATAAAATAAAATAATTAAGTAAATAAATAAACAAAATTAAATTTAAAAAATAAATAAAATTAATAAAATTAAATAAATTAATAAATAAACTTAAATTAAATAAAATAAATAAAATGTAATAAATAAATAAGATAAAATTAATCAAAAATTAATTAAGTAAACTAATATAAATAAAATAAATAAATAGTTAATTAAGTGAATAAATAAATAAAATGAAATAAATCATTTGATTAATTAATTAAATCAAATAAATAAATTAAATAAAATATCTAAATAAATAAATAAATTAAATTTATTAAATGCAATTATATAAATAGATTAATTAAATAAATGAAATAAATTAATTAATTTTATTAAAAAACAAATAAATAATTAAATTGAATTCAAATAAATTAATAAATTAATTAAATAAGAATAAGACATAATAGTAAATCAATAAATAAATATAATCAAATAAATAAATAATAAAATAAAATAACTAAATAAATAAATAGAATGAAATAAATGAAGTAAATAAATTAGTTAAAAAAAATAAATGAAATTAAATAAATAAATAAATTAATTAATTAATTAATTTAAAGTATATAAATTGATTAATTAATTTAATTTGATTAATAAATATTAATAAATTCAAGTAAATAAATAAATTAATTAATTAAAATTCAAAATAAACAAAATTAAATAAATAAATTAAATATATATATATATATATATATATATATATATATATATATATATATATCTAAATTAAATAAATTACACAAGTTAAATAAATAAGGAAGTAAAAAAATAAAATAAGTAAATAATTGAATTAATTAAATCAAATAAATATATAAAATAACTAAAGATAAATACATTAAATAAATTAATTAATTAAAGGAATAGAATCGAATTAATAAACAAATATATAAATAAAATTAAATAATTTAATAAATTAAATTAATTAATTAAATCGAATAAATATAATAACTAAAAATAAATACATTAAATAAATAAATAAATTTGAAAAATAAAACAAAATAAAATAAATAAATAAAGAAATAAATAACTAATTATTAATTAAATAAATTAAATAAATGGAATAAAATTCAATACTATAAATAAGTAAATTGAATATGATACATTAATAA